>NC_141876.1:525495306-525798336 GCF_056163025.1 Triticum urartu
AGTCTGCAACATTAATGTTGCAGCCCGAAACGGGTCAGCACATGGAATATGCTGGCAAGGTAACACATAGAGAGTAATGGAATGAAACAGCTAATCTATATGCATATTTGGCTGTGGAAAGCTCTATGGTTACAGTTTTGCGTAAAGCCCATTTTTCCCTACTGCAAAGGAATAAATTTTATTTAACTATCATGGTAGTTGTTAAACATTGAGAATGGTTGACAGCATCCTCAATCCCAATTAAGCATCATCATTAAACAAAAACCAACAAAATTAAATTTTAGAGTAACATGTTGAGATTCACATGATAATCCAAATACTAGATACTCAAGATGTCCATAACCAGGGACACGGCTAACCATGATTAGTTTATACACTCTGCAGAGGTTTGCGCACTTTTCCCCACAAGACTCGATCGCCTCCGTTTGGTTTCTTGCACTACATGATGTTTGAGAAGACGGATGAGCGAGACACAGTCTTTCAGAAGAGCTAGCACCTTACGATGGATAGACCGTTACACCTACTTTCCCCTACATCTGCTAGTCTACCCTGTAAGAGTTCGCACGACTTAATCAACTATGCTAGAGCCCATAATAGCTTGTGGCTGCACACGGAAGTTTCTAGTATGAAAAATCTCATGATCCCTTTGGGCCTGGGTGGCAGTCCATAAAGAAAAACAGGCAATCCTGGAATACCCAGGTACCTCAATCCACCCAGATGTGTGTTTAAGTTGCCACCTTAGATAAACCATTAATTAACAAACTCACATCTGTCATGGATATCACTCACCCAATCCACGTCTACTAGCATAGCATGGCACAATAGGCAAACGTAGAAGTAACTCCCAAAGGTTTGATAATAAACAGGTAATAGGTACTACCTCAACTACTTCCCAATCCCACAATTTAATTAGATCCTAATCATGCAATGTTTGAGGATTGATCTAATGCAATAAAACCGGGTAGTAGGAGGTATGATCAAAGTGTTACTTGCCTTGCTGATGATCCGCGAAAGCTAGAGATTCAAAGTAACAGGCGGCGCACTCCGGGGTATTCTATCGCAGACAAACAAACAAGCATACAATAAGTATTCATCTAATGCACAGGGAAAACTCAAATAATAGATCTAACCAGAAGGTTCTACTTAAGAACTCCGGTTTGCAAAAAGAATCAAATCAAACGAAGCAACGAAAGTCAAACGGCAAAAGAAACAGGCTTCGTTTACTATTCTGGATCTAGGGCAATTTTTTACAGTGGCAAAAGCTTGTTTAAGTTGGTTAAACGGATAGAGGGTTTCGAGACGAAACTCTAGGCGCTTGAATTGCCTGATTCCGATAAACGAGCGAAAAATTATACTAAAACGAAAATCGGATCAGGAATCGCGATCAGAAAAATCGCGGATTTAATCCGAGAAAAAGAAAAACGACGAACGCTCGCTAGAACGAACGAACAAACGCCGCTATTTAAATAAATCGGAAAAACCAATCTATTTAAAAAAACCGAAACTAAAAAAAAACGACAAAACCATCGGAAAAATCGAACGGTTTTTCGGGAAAAAAACCGGCGTCTAAAAAAAAATCTACCGGCAACTCCGGCGAGAACTCCGGCGACGGCGGCGGGGCTCCGGCGGCGGCGGCGGCAGGGCGGCGGCGGGGCAGCGCTAGGGCGGGGCGGCGGCTAGGGTTTGGGTGGGGAGGCTCCAGGCGGGGCTCCCCGGCTTATAAAGCCCGATCGGGCCTGGTGTCCAGGACGGACACGGCCCGTAGGTCGGTTGCGTTTTTTTTAATATTCCGCATAGAAAAACAAATAAAAGAAATACTAAACGGACTCCAAAAATCCCGAAATAAATTTTCCCGGGCTTCTAAAATCAAGCCGCACAAGGTGAACATTTATTTGGGGCCTAAATGCAATTTGGAAAATGCACATTTTTCCTAAATTCAAATAAGATAACGAAAAACTCCGAAATAAAATCTTATTTGACTTTATTATTAAATCCTCAATATTTCTTTATTTTGGGAAAATCATTTTATTCCCTCTCTCATATTTTTGTAATAGAAATAATTGATGATAAAATAATTAAAATCAAATGATCCTATTCTCAAAATTTGAGAAAACTCAAATATGAAAATAACGAAATCCCCAACTCTCTCCGTGGGTCCTTGAGTTGCGTAGAATTTCTAGGATCAAACCAAAAGCAAAATAAAATATGATATGCAATGATGATTTAATGTATAACATTCCAAATTGAAAATTTGGGATGTTACAAGTCCCCAGGATATGATTTATTATTTCTCTGCTAAATATTTCCCTGCTCATAAGAAACAAGCTTCTTTGAGGGATATATATAACTTTGTGCAAATTGAAGAAGAGAGTCTCCCACAAGCTTGGGGGAGGCTTCTCCAATTACTTAATGCTTTGCCTGTTCATCCTCTCAAGAAAAATGAAATACTTGATATCTTTTATAATGGACTAACCGATGCTTCTAAAGATTACCTGGATAGTTGTGTTGGTTCTGTTTTCAGGGAAAGAACACCGAATGAAGCTGAAATTCTATTGAATAATATGTTGACAAATGAAAATAATTGGACACTTCCTGAGCCTATTCCTAAACCAACTCCGAAGAAAAGAGGTGTTCTATTTCTTAGTCTTGAAGATATGCAAGAGGCAAAGAAATCTATGAAAGAAAAGGGTATTAAAGCTGAAGATTTTAAGAATTTACCTCCTATTGAAGAAATACATGGTCTTAATTCACCGCCTATTGAAGAAACATATGATCTTAATCCATTACCTATTGAAGAAATACATGGTCTTGATAACCCGACAGAGGTAGTAAAGGTAAATTCTCTCTTTAGATATGATAAAGCTGAAATCCCATTTACTAAGTTTGCTAGCCCATGCTTAGATGAGTTTGATAAATTTATGGTTAAGCAAGAAGATTTTAATGCTTATTTTGGTAGACAATTGCAATACAATTCAAATATGCTTGAACACTTGGGTAATTATATGGCTAATGTTAAAGGTAAACTTAAACTTATTAGTAAACATGCTTCAATGGTTACCACTCAAGTAGAACTAGTACTTAAAGCTCAAAATGATTTGCTCAATGAATTGAATAGTAAGAATAATGATTATGCTGTTAGAGTGACTACTAGAACTGGTAGAATGACTCAGGAACCTCTATATCCTGAAGGCCACCCTAAGAGAATTGAGCAAGATTCTCAGAGAAATAATATAGATGCGCCTAGTCCTTCTAAAAGGAAGAAAAAGAAGAATGATAGGACTTTGCATGCTTCTAGTGAACCTATTACTGAAACACCTGAGAATCCAAATGATATTTCTATTTTTGATGCTGAAACACAATCTAGTAATGAACCTGAAACTAGTGATAATGTTAATGATAATGTTCATGATGATGCTCAACCTAGTAATGATAATGATATAGAAATTGAACCTGCTGTTGATCTTGATAACCCACAATCAAAGAATGAACGTTATGATAAGGAAGACTTTGTTGCTAGGAAACACGGAAAGGAAAGAGAGCCTTGGGTTCAGAAACCCATGCCTTTTCCTCCCAAACCATCCAAGAAAAGGGATGATGAGGATTTTGAGCGCTTTGCTGAAATGATTAGACCTATCTTTTTGCGTATGCGATTAACTGATATGCTTAAAATGAATCCTTATGCTAAATATATGAAAGGAATTGTCACTAATAAAAGAAAGATACCTGAAGCTGAAATTTCCACCATGCTTGCTAATTATACTTTTAAGGGTGGAATACCTAAGAAACTTGGAGATCCAGGAGTACCCACTATACCATGCTCCATGAAAACAAATTATGTTAAAACTGCTTTATGTGATCTTGGAGCCGGTGTTAGTGTTATGCCTCTCTCTTTATATCGTAGACTTGATTTGAATAAGTTGACACCTACTGAAATATCTTTGCAAATGGCTGTTAAATCAACTGATATACCTGTCAGTATTTGTGAGGATGTGCCTGTTGTAGTTGCAAACGTTACTAGTTTAACGGACTTCGTTATTCTTGATATTCCCAAGGACGATAGTATGTCTATTATTCTTGGAAGACCCTTTTTGAATACTGCAGGGGCTGTTATTGATTGCACTAAAGGCAATGTCACTTTTCATGTTAATGGTAATGAGCATATGGTACACTTTCGGAGGAAACAACCTCAAGTTCATAGTATCAACTCTATTGGAAAAATTCCATCGTTTATATTTGGAGGTTTTGAATTTCCTCTTCCTACTGTCAAGAAGAAATATGATATTCTTATTATTGGGGATGTGCATATCCCCGTTGAGGTAACATAGTGTTATTCGAAATTTCTCCGGTTCCATGTTATTCAGAATGAGTTTGTTAACATGACTTGATCAACCTTGTTAGTGGATTCCTTTTGATGAGCATGAGATGGATGAAACTAGAAGGCACAACATTCTGTACCCTCCTTTTACTTTCTGTTATTTATATTAAATAAAATAAAAATAAGTATTTCCGTCTGTTATCTGATATATCCGTGCAATATAAAAATACCCCGAAAATAAAAGTTCTCCAAATGCCCTGAAATTTAAATATGATTTTTTTCTGGAATATTTTAGAATATTTGGCACTGAGAACACAGCAGGAGGGGCATCCACCTGGCCACGAGGGTGGAGGGTGCGCCCTATCCCCCTGGGCGTGCCCCCCTGCCTCGTGGGCCCATGGTGGCCCTCCTCCACTTATTCCTGCACCCACACACTCCTTCTTCCTCCCACAAACATGAATATCCAGCTCAAGCACGAGTTCTAGCTCATTTTGCTGCGATTTTTGATCTCCTTGCTCAAAGCACCTCTCACAAAACTGCTTGGGGAGATTGTTCCTTGGTATGTGACTCCTCCATTGGTCCAATTAGTTTTTGTTCTAGTGCTTTATTCATTGCATATTTTTGCTGCTTAGGTGACCCTGTTCTTGAGCTTGCATGTCAAATTTATATGGTCAAAAGTAGTTTTGATGCATGATATAGGCTCTAGGCACTTGTAGGAGTAGTTGTTATCAATATTGTTGAGCTTGGTTCACTTTTATTTGAAGTTACTAAAAATTCAGAAATTTTTCAGAGGAAGAAATATGTTTAGGAAAATGTACCAAGGTGGCTCTTCAAGGAAACAAGAGCCCAGGCTTGCAATGTGTGATGCTGATGATGAGCCACCAAGGGACGCTCCAGTGCGGCCCTGTGAATGGCCTTCAGAGGACTTCATGGATCGAGCGGGGATTAAGGAAGAATTTAACGCATATTTGCATAACGCTGATCTTGTGAGCTTCTAGGAAGAAAAATGTCGTCAGTACCACTATCTCACTAGTTCCTTTGTGAGGAGGTTTGAATTTTCATCTTCACGTAATTCTCAAACTGTCCTGTTTGATCTTTATGAAAATTCTTACACTATGGACTTAGAGGATTTTACCACTGCCTGCAAACTTCCACAATGGGGTAGTGTCAGGGAACCTCACAAATCTGAATTTAGAGATTTTCTTGCTAGTATAACTGTGGGGGAATCTAGAGATACAACACAAGCTACCATAGGGAGCATTCACTTTCCTGCTATACATTATTTTGCTCTCTTCATAGGTAGATGCATTAATGGTAAAGATGAGGCATGTCACATGTGTGTCCCTGACCTCAGTATTCTTAGGAGTGCTGTGTTAGGAGATAAATCTTATAATTTGGGAGCCATTGTTGCACGTAGGTTGCATCTTAATAGATTTAATGGAGATTTCTTTGGTGGAATTTATGCAACCCGCTTAGCTGATTTTCTTGGTGTAACCATACGTAATGATGATATTGAATTGCCTCCTGTTTACTTAGACTTTAATGCTATGGTTCACCACTAGTTTGTCGAGAGGAATGAATCACCTCTCCAGTATCGCTTAATCTTTGACAGACGTCGTGCTGTCCGTATTACTCTCCCTGCTCCTTCCTTCTTTGATTATCAGGCAAAAGGAATACATGTTATTACTAGAGATGAGGCAGATGAGTACGAGAGGAGGGCGGAGGCAGCTCGCCGCCATGCCGTAGCTCAGGAGGCAATAGCCGCCGCATCGCAGTATGACCCCAACTATTACTATGGATATCCGCCAGGCCAACCGTGGCCATAGACCAACTTAGGCCAAAAGCCTAAGCTTGGGGGAGTACGTATTTCCCACCGACATTATATTTATGTTCACACACTCATTGCTAGATGTCGGTGCTCATACTTTTTCATTGTATCATCCATGCTAGTTTATTTCCCTTTTTATGCTTTCTTCTTGTGTGCTTAATAAACCTTAAGAAAAACAAAAGAAATTAGTTGTAGCTTTTAATTAGTTTACTTTCCATGCTTGTAGTAGTAATTAAAAAGAAAACCCAAAAAGATTTCATGTTCTTCTTTTGCTTGTTGGGAGCTTTCCCATGTAAATAGTTTTATTTCTTTTCTTTTCTTTGGGGGTCGATAGGAGAAGACCATGATTAAATTGTTGAAGTGGCTCTTATATGCATTATTGTTGATCTGACAAAAGAGCCCATATTTCCTTGTCTTCTCCTGTTTATTGAATGCTTGCAGATTCCAGCTTAGTCCAATGCACGTGCACTATTATTATTATCCACATCATTCGGTCATGCAAGTGAAAGGCAATTATGACGATATATGATGGACTGATTGAGATGAGAAAAGCTAGTATGAACTCGACCTCTCTTGTTTTTGTAAATATGATTAGTTCACCGTTCCTGATTCAGCCTATTATAAATAAACATGTTTGCAATGACAACTAGAGATCATAGTTTCTTATGCCATGCTTGATTAGCTAGGAGCTTATAATGGTTTACCTTGCATGCGAACATGCTATTGAGATGGTTGTGATGTGGTATGATAGGGTGGTATCCTCCTATGAATGATTTAAGTGACTTGATTTGGCACATGTTCACGCATGTAGTTGAAACAAAATCAACGTAGCCTTCACGATATTTATGTTCATGGTGGATTATATCCTACTCATGCTTGCATTCGGTGTTGATTAATTTTAATGCATGTTCATGACTGTTGTCGCTCTCTAGCTGGTCGCTTCCCAGTCTTTTGCTAGCCTTCACCTGTACTAAGCGGGAATACTACTTGTGCGTCCAATCCCATAAACCCCAAAGTTATTCCATATGAGTCCACCATACCTACCTATATACGGTATCTACCTGCCGTTCCAAGTAAATTTGTATGTGCCAAACTCTAAACCTTCAAATAAATATCCTGTTTTGTATGCTTGAATAGCTCATGTATCAACTAGGGCTGTCCGTATCTTCCATGTTAGGCGGGTTGTTCTCAAGAGGAGTGGACTCCACTCCTCACTCACGAGAAAATGGCTGGTCATCGGGATGCCCAGTCCCATGCTTTATGCAAACTAAATCAAAATAGTTGCAAACAAAACTCCCCCTAGGACTCTTGTTAGTTGGAGGCACTCATTGTTTCGAGCAAGCCATGGATTGATGCTTGTTGGTGGAGGGGGAGTATAAACTTTACCATTATGTTTGGGAACCGCCTATAATGTGTGTAGCATGGAAGATATCGGCATCTCTTGGTTGTTATGTTGACAATGAAAGTATACCGCTCAAAATATTATTCACCTCTATTTCAAAACCGAGCTCTGGCACCTCTACAAATCCCTGCTTCCCTCTGCGAAGGGCCTATCTATTTACTTTTATGTTGAGTCATCCTCCTCTTATTAAAAAGCACCAGTTGGAGAGCACCGCTGTCATTTGCATTCATTACTGTTAGTTTACATTGAGTATGACTTGACTGGATCTCTTTTACCATGAATTACAATGTCTAGTCAGTCCTTGATCTTTAAAGGTGCTCTGCATTTATGTTTTGTGGTCTTAGAAAGGGCTAGCAAGATACCATCTTGTTATATCATATTATGATTGTTTTGAGAAAGTGTTGTCATCCGAGATTTATTATTATTGCTCGCTAGTTGATTATGCCATTGATATGAGTAAACATGAAACCTAAGCGTTATTGTGAATATGGTTAGCTCATAATCTTTGCTGAAAACTTGAATGCTGGCTTTACATATTTACAACAACAAGAGCAAACAGAGTTTGTAAACGTTTTTCTTTATCACTTTCAGTTTGTCAACTGAATTGCTTGAGGACAAGCAAATGTTTAAGCTTGGGGGAGTTGATACGTCTCCGTCGTATCTACTTTTCCAAACACTTTTGCCCTTGTTTTGGACTCTAACTTGCATGATTTGAATGGAACTAACCCGGACTGACACTGTTTTCAGAAGAAATACCATGGTGTTATTTATGTGCAGAAACAGAAGTTCTCGGAATGACCTGAAACTTCACGGAACATCTTTTCAGAAATAATAAAAATCCTTGCAAAAGATGAAGACCAGGGGGCCCACACCCTAGCCACGAGGGTGGGGGGCGCCCCCTACCTCATGGGCCCCCTGGAGCTCCTCCGACCTCAACTCCAACTCTATATATTTGCTTTCGGGGAGAAAAAACCAGAGAGAAGGATTCATCGCGTTTTACGATACGGAGCCGCCGCCAAGCCCTAAAACCTCTCGGGAGGGCTGATCTGGAGTCCGTTTGGGGGCTCCGGAGAGGGGAATCCGTCGCCATCATCATCAACCTTCCTCCATCACCAATTTCATGATGCTCACCACCGTGCGTGAGTAATTCCATCGTAGGCTTGCTGGACGGTGATGGGTTGGATGAGATTTATCATGTAATCAAGTTAGTTTTGTTAGGGTTTGATCCCTAGTATCCACTATGTTCTGAGATTGATGTTGCGATGACTTTGCTATGCTTAATGCTTGTCACTAGGGTCCGAGTGCCATGATTTCAGATCTGAACCTATTATGTTTTCATCAATATATGAGAGTTCTTGATCCTATCTTACAAGTCTATAGTCACCTATTATGTGTTATGATCCGTTAACCCCGAAGTGATAATAATCGGGATACTTACCGGTGATGACCGTAGTTTGAGGAGTTCATGTATTCACTATGTGTTAATGCTTTGGTCCGGTACTCTATTAAAAGCAGGCCTTAATATCCCTTAGTTTCCGCTAGGATTCCGCTACCACGGGAGGGTAGGACAAAAGATGTCATGCAAGTTCTTTTCCATAAGCACGTATGACTATATTCGGAATACATGCCTACATTACATTGATGAATTGGAGCTAGTTATGTGTCACCCTAGGTTATGACTGTTAGACGATGAACCACATCAGGCATAATTCTCTATCACCGATCCATTGCATACGAGCTTTCCTTATATTGTTCTTCGCTTATTTACTTTTCCGTTGCTATTGCTATCATCACTACAAAATACCAAAAACATTACTTTTGCTATCATTACCTTTTGCTACCGCTACCACTACTATCATATTACTTTGCTACTAAACACTTTGCTGCAGATATTAAGTTTCCAGGTGTGGTTGAATTGACAACTCAGCTGCTAATACTTGAGAATATTCTTTGGCTCCCCTTGTGTCGAATCAATAAATTTGGGTCGAATACTCTACCCTCGAAAACTGTTGTGATCCCCTATACTTGTGGGTTATCACCCCCCCTCCACCATAATGCACCTCGGTCATATCGTAGCAGTACTTAGCTGAAGCCCTGTACCGGTAGCAACATCATCACCGTCATCACGTCGTCATGCTGACAAAGATCTCCCTCAAAGCTCTACTGGATTGTGAGTTTGTGGGACGTCACCGAGCCGAACATGTGCAGATCACGAAGGTGCCGTACCTTCGGTGCTGGGATCGGTCGATCGTGAAGACGTACAACTACATCAACCGTGTTGTCATAACGCTTCCGCTTACGGTCTATGAGGGTACGTGGACAACACTCTCCCCTCTCGTTGCTATGCATCACCATGATCTTGTGTGTGTGTAGGAATTTTTTTGAAATTACTGCGTTCCCCAACAGCTTTAATCTGCCAGGGGCTTCATTGTGACCCATAATACGACAACAAAGTCCGAACACTTTTTACAACATAGTTCGACACCCCGAATTTAGCATTATATGCATTGGCTCCGAATCATGTCTTTGGTCAATAGTTGGGTTGCCCATCTCCTGTGCTTACTACCTTACGTACCGCTATATAGGCTAGGGTAGTAAAGGGAGAACTACTGCGATTGTGTCCTGGTTTATCCTGATGAGCACCTCGGTAGAGAAAGCCGAAAACTAACTGTCATGATGCGGTGAGAGCCGGTCAGCTCTTCGGAGGGTTCAAATCTTTAGCGATTTTTCCGCATTATGCGATGAATCGGCCTTTTTACCCGATTAGGTGATTACAGAACCCTAGTTCGGATACTAGGGGCTGCGCCTAAAATTTTCATTGTAGAACTCCTATGGCTAAGTGAGGGTACTAAAGCAACATAGTCCGATTTCCTGGTTCGTTGTGCTAAACACCTCCTTTAAGGACCAAACAAATTGGATCAAGAGTGTTTAGATTCCACCCCGAACACCGCCGTACTACCTACGTGGGGGCTGAAGCCGACGACTGGCCAACTCTCAATTTTTCATAAACACGGCCGCACAGGAGGTAAAATATTAAACAAACATTATATTACATAGCCGAAATTATTTTTATAATACAGGGCGAGACAATATAACGATATTCATTCAAAGATTACATCCTTCGTACACTCTTCCACCACAATGTGGGATCCCTCAAGGACTTCGCTAAAATATCACTCGGGTGTGCAGTACTCCTTGCCCGCGGGCGGTCCTTTGGTAGCGTCAGAAAAGCTACGCGGCAGATCCGCAAACGCCCCTGGAGAACTCCAAATACGGGTCAGTAGGAGATACCTCTTCTTCACATACTTGCTTTTCATAATAAAAGCCTTACCCGCCGCGATCTTTTTGGCCTCCTAGATTTCCTGGAGGGCGCCTTGGGCCTCGGCTCGGGCCTCTTGTGTGCTCTGGCGAGCCTTCCCAAGTTCAGATTCTTGGTCCGCATGCTGACGCTTCAAGGACTCGTATTTCTTTAAAGCATCTTGAAGCTCTTGCTGGACCTCCCCAACCCTGGCCTCATGCTTTTTCCGGACAGCTCGTTCCTTCGCCACCCTCTCCTCGGCCTCGGCCAATGCTTTCTTGAGGGTTTCAACCTCAGTCGCCGCTCTACAAATATCACGACACTATAATCAATATACATCGTTTATTCTTTCCAAACATATAGCAAGTCTCCACACACCTTGCTTGTCCTCCAGCTGCCTTTTCGCAAGGCAGAGCTCTTCTTCGGCCCGGTCCAGACTCTGCTTTAGTCCGGAGACCTTAGCGGCATGAGAGGTGGCGGCCAACAGCGACGCCTGTGTTCATAAGACATATTTAGTTAGTTTCCTGCAAAAATTACTCGATCCTCTGTCCGGTTTTTCTTTCCGAACACCGACGGTGTCTTAGGGGCTACACTATCTATATTGGGACTTTCTCTTTTTACGTTGTTTACCTCAAAACCTGTCAGCGGGCTGTGATACGTCTCCAACGTATCTATAATTTTTTATTGTTCCATGCTATTATATTATCAACTTTGGATGTTTATGGGCTTTATTATACACTTTTATATCATTTTTGGGGACTAGCCTATTAACCCAGAGCCCAGTGCCAGTTTCTGTTTTTTTGCCTATTTTAGGGTTTCGAAGAAAAGGAAAATCAAACGGAGTCCAAATGACCTGAAACTTCACAGAACTTATTTTTGGATCAGAAGAAGCCCGGAAGACTTGGAGTCTACGTAAGGGAAGCTTCGAGGAGGCCACGAGGTAGGGGGGCGCGCCCACCCCCCTGGGCGCGCCCTCCACCCTCGTGGGCCCCTCGTGGCCCCCCTAACATACTTCTTCCGCCTATATATCTCCATATACCCTAAAAACATCCGGGAGCACAATAGATCGGGAGTTTCGCCGCCAGAAGCCTCCGTAGCCACCGAAAACCAATCTAGACCCGTTCTGGAACCCTACCGGAGGGGGCAACCCCTCTCCGGTGGCCATCTTCATCATCCCGGTGCTCTCCATGACGAGGAGGGAGTAGTTCTCCCTCGGGGCTGAGGGTATGTACCAGTAGCTTTGTGTTCTCTCTCTCTCTCTCGTGTTCTTGAGATGATACGATCTTGATGTATCGCGAGCTTTGCTATTATAGTTGGATCTTATGTTTCTCCTTCCCCTCTACTCTCTTGTAATGAATTGAGTTTCCCTGTCGGTGTCAAAACTGGCGGATCTCGGGTAGGGGGTCCCGAACTGTGCGTCTAGGCCGGTTGGTAACAGGAGGCAAGGGACATGAAGTTTTACCCAGGTTCGGGCCCTCTCGATGGAGGTAAAACCCTACGTCCTGCTTGATTAATATTGATGATATGGGTAGTACAAGAGTAGATCTACCACGAGATCAGAGAGGCTAAACCCTAGAAGCTAGCCTATGGTATCATTGTGTTGTCCTACGGACTAAAACCCTCCGGTTTATATAGACACCGGATAGGGTTAGGGTTACATAGAGTCGGTTACAATGGTAGGAGATCTACATATCCGTATCGCCAAGCTTGCCTTCCACGCCAAGGAAAGTCCCTTCTAGACACGGGACGAAGTCTTCAATCTTGTATCTTCATAGTCCAGGAGTCCGGCTGAAGGTATAGTCCGGCCATCCGGACACCCCCTAATCCAGGACTCCCTCAGTAGCCCCTGAACCAGGCTTTAATGACGACGAGTCCGGCGCGCAGATTGTCTTCGGCATTGCAAGGCGGGTTCCTCCTCCAAGTACTTCATAGAAGATTTTGAACACAAAGATAGTGTCCGGCTCTGCAAAATAAGTTTCCACATATTGCCATAGAGAGAATAATATTTACACAAATCTAATCTGCTGACGTATTCCGTAGTGTGACATCACACCACAGCCAAGCCTTTATTTGAATTGTTTTACTGTCCCATCTCAGCCTGTTATGCGAGGCGGTTTCCTTGGCACGTCTTGTTAAAGCAGAGATCGTGTCCCCTTATTCCGGGATTCTCATCAATACGGGCGTGGGTAACCCAACCGTGCCATTGATTACGGCGCCTGGAGATAAGCGAGTTTTACCAGGCTGGTGGGGACACGTAGTTGCGTCCACCCATATAAGGGGATAAGGATCCACCTTTTCACCTACGCCTTCTTCCTCCTTTGCCTATCCATTTTCGCGCACTCGAGCTCCAGCGCCCAAGTCCTCACTCCCCACCTCAACCTTCTCCAGTCATGTCCGTAGCGGGAGGCAAGTGGATGGTCTCCTCCGTTACGGAGGGACACATCAAGAGACTAGGGAAGGCCGGATACTTGTCCAACGACATCGCGCACCGGCTTCCCGAAGGGGGGCAGCTCATCCCTACCCCTAGGCCCCATGAGAGGGTGGTGTTCCTCCCCCATTTCCTCCGCAGACTGGGTTTCCCTCTCCACCCATTTGTCCGGGGGCTCATGTTCTACTATGGCCTGGATTTCCACGATCTGGCCCCGAACTTTGTCCTCAACATCTCGGTGTTTATCGTCGTGTGCGAGGCCTTCCTCCGCATCCGCCCCCATTTCGGCCTATGGCTCAAGACTTTTAATGTCAAGCTGAAGGTGGTGCGCGGCAACCATGCGGAGTGCGGAGGCGCCATGGTGGGCAAGATGCCCAACATCTTATGGCTCGAGGGCTCCTTTGTGGAGACCCTGAAGGGGTGGCAATCATGGTGATTTTACATCACCGAGCCGCGCGACCCTAAGTGGGTCGCAGCCCCCGGGTTCCGATCCGGACCCCCAACGCGGCTCACGTCCTGGAAGGAGACGGGCCTGTCATGGGGTAAAAAAGGAGAGCTGACCGGACTCCAAACATGTGTCCAAACCCTGGTGGACAAGCAGCTCAAGCTTGTCAACGTAGTCCAGGTCATGCTCATCCACCGGATCCTCCCGTGTCAACAACGGGCTTTCAACCTGTGGGAGTTCGACCCGGCGCGGCACCGAACTCTGAGTAGGCTCTTCGACACGATGTACGAAGATGCCTGGAAGGTGCTTTTCAAAGGCGCCGAGGCCCCCGCATCCGCTACCGAGGATCGCGGATTCAGCATGCAGCGTCACGCTCGTGCGGTAAGCTATTTTTACCTTCTACAGGGTATCAATTTTTCATAGTTTGACTCCATGCGGGATCTAAGCTCCCTTGCCTTTAACAGGATTGGTAGGAGACGTCCGGACAAACCAACTGTTCGGCTCCTTTGCCCGAAGACCCAGCTGATGCCCGCTTGGCGAAGATGCTGGTTCCGGCACCCTATGTGGTGCCGGAGAAGAAGGCCAAGAAGAAGGCCACGGGGACTCGAAAGAGTGCCCGGCGCCAGGAGGTGTCGGATCCATCATCCGACGGCTCCAAGACGCACTCCTCCCATGAAGACGAGGAGGAGGAAGAAGAGACCTCTCCCCCTCCAGCGGGGGAAGGGAAGAAAAGGAAGGCTGCCCCAACTGGGGAGGCCGAAGGGTCCAAGAAGGGGAAAACCCTTCCTCCGGACTACTCCACCGACGCCGACGACAGCGAAGAGGAGTGGCTACACAGGGCCAAGCCCCTGGCGAAATCGTAAGTATCCAGATACCAGAGTAATTCATAGTATTCCTTTATCGCACAGCTTCCCCTTATGTCGAATATGAAAATGCAGCCCACCAAAGGACCGGCTCGACACGTCGTCGAGCGGTTCACTGGACTCGTCGGACGTGAATTCGCTTCCGACGGCTTCCTCCCCCCGCACTACGGACGACGCCGAAGTGTTGTCCCAACAGGTTCCAGACCAGGAGGAGGTGGTCCTAGAGGCGCCGCAAGGCGACCTCCCAGACTCCAGGGGTGAAGGGGATAAAATCTCCCAGGGCTCCAAGTCTGGCTCTAGGCCAGACACTCCTTCGGAACCTTCAAAGGTTTCGGAGTCCAGCGGGCGACCTTCTTCCAAGAGGAGCAGGCCTCTATGCTGGTGACCCCTGTCCAACTGGAGGCGCCGGACAATCTGTTGGAGGCGCTCAAGGGCGCCTCCATCGACGAGGAGCACCGCACCATTATGAGTGCGGTGGTCCAGAAGGTTCAGTCCACCAAGAGCGGACTGACTGAAGCTTGTACTAGCCTTTTGATAGGCTTTGAGGTAAGTAAAGAATGTGTAAATAATATTACCGCATAGACAGTAGCCCCTGATGCTCTGTTTGGCGTTCGGGAAGAAAAGCCGAATAGAGGATCAAATAAAATCCGCAGCTGTCTAACAAAAAGGAGTCAATATGCGTGTGCAGGTTTCCCTGCTGGCGTCCGCCGCACTGACTGCGGAAGTGGACACGCTAAAGCAAAACCTCGAGCGGTCCGAGCAAGAGCTCGGGCGTGTTGGGGAACGTAGTAATTTCAAAAAAATTCCTACGCACACACAAGATCATGGTGATGCATAGCAATGAGAGGGGAGAGTGTGATCTACGTACCCTTGTAGACCGACAGCGGAAGCGTTATGACAACGCGGTTGATGTAGTCGTACGTCTTCATGGCCTGATCGATCAAGCACCGAAACTACGGCACCTCCGAGTTCTAGCACACGTTCAGCTCGATGACGATCCACGGACTCCGATCCAGCAAAGTATCGGGGAAGAGTTCCGTCAGCACGACGGCGTGGTGACGATCTAGATGTTCAACTGTCGCAGGGCTTCGCCTAAGCACCACTACAATATTATCAAGGAATATGGTGGAAGGGGGCACCGCACATGGTTAAGAAAACGATCACGAGGATCAACTTGTGTGTCTAGGGGTGCCCCCTGCCCTCGTATATAAAGGAGCAAGGGGAGGAGGCCGGCCGGCCCTATTGGCACGCCAAGGAGGATCCTCCTCCTAGTAGGAGTAGGACTCCTACTAGGAGGGGGAAAGGAAGTGGGGAGGGAGAAGGAAAGGGGGGCGCCGTCCCCCCTCTCCTAGTCCAATTCGGACCAGGGGGAGGAGGCGCGCGGCCCACCCTGGCTGCCCTTCTCTCTCTCCACTAAGGCCCATATGGCCCATTACTTCTCCCGGGGGGTTCCGGTAACCCTCCGGCACTCCGGTTTTCCCCGAAATCACCCGGAACACTTCCGGTGTCCGAATATAGCCATCCAATATATCAATCTTTATGTCTTGACCATTTCAAGACTCCTCGTTATGTCCGTGATCACATCCGGGACTCCAAACTAACTTCGGTACATCAAAAACTCATAAACTCATATAACTGTCATCGAAACCTTAAGCGTGCGGACCCTACGGGTTCGAGAACAATGTAGATATGACCGAGACATGTCCCCGGTCAATAACCAATAGCGGAACCTGGATGCTCATATTGGCTCCCACATATTCTACGAAGATCTTTATCGGTCAGACTGCATAACACATACGTTGTTCCCTTTGTCATCGGTATGTTACTTGCCCGAGATTCGATCATCGGTATCTCAATACCTAGTTCAATCTCGTTACCGGAAAGTCTCTTTACTCGTTTCGTAATACATCATCTCGCAACTAACTTATTAGTTGCAATGCTTGCAAGGCTTATGTGAGGTGCATTACCGAGAGGGCCCAGAGATACCTCTCTGACAATCGGAGTGACAAATCCTAATCTGCTGCGGCGCACAGATTGTCTTCGACATTGCAAGGTGGGTTCCTCCTCCAAGTACTTCATAGAAGATTTTGAACACAAAGATAGTGTCCGGCTCTGCAAAATAAATTTCCACATATTGCCATAGAGAGAATAATATTTACACAAATCTAATCTGCTGACGTATTCTGTAGTGTGACATCACACCACGGCCAAGCCTTTATTCGAATCGTTTTATTATCCCGCCTCAGCGTGTTATGCGAGGCGGTTTCCTTGGCACGTCTTGTTAAAGCAGAGATCGTGTCCCCTTATTCCGAGATTCTCATCAATACGGGCGTGGGTAACCCAACCGTGCCATTGATTACGGCGCTTGGAGATAAGCGAGTTTTACCAGGCTGGTGGGGACACGTAGTTGCGTCCACCCATATAAGGGGATAAGGATCCACCTTTTCACCTACGCCTTCTTCCTCCTTTGCCTATCCATTTTCGCGCACTCGAGCTCCAGCGCCCAAGTCCTCACTCCCCACCTCAACCTTCTCCAGTCATGTCCGGAGCGGGAGGCAAGTGGATGGTCTCCTCCGTTACGGAGGGACACATCAAGAGACTAAGGAAGGCCGGATACTTGTCCAACGACATCGCGCACCGGCTTCCCGAAGGGGGGCAGCTCATCCCTACCCCCAGGCCCCATGAGAGGGTGGTGTTCCTCCCCCATTTCCTCCGCAGACTGGGTTTCCCTCTCCACCCATTTGTCCGGGGGCTCATGTTCTACTATGGCCTGGATTTCCACGATCTGGCCCCGAACTTTGTCCTCAACATCTCGGTGTTTATCGTCGTGTGCGAGGCCTTCCCCCGCATCCGCCCCCATTTCGGCCTATGGCTCAAGACTTTTAATGTCAAGCCAAAGGTGGTGCGCGGCAACCATGCGGAGTGCGGAGGCGCCATGGTAGGGATTGAACGCACGACCACAAGGTTAAGAGCCTTGTGCTCTACCAACTGAGCAGTGGACCCTTCAATATAATGGATTAAATCTTGTGTACCTTGAATTTTTGGCAGGAGCAATTAGTAGCCCCCAAGGGCCGGCTCATTACAATGTGATGAGTCGGGTCTTCAATAAGGTGAGCGAAAAATGACTTTGCATTAGCCCCCAAGTGCCATGGTGCATGCTGGCAGTGACATGGGACTTGCATATTTGATGTAATCTCAACTTGAATAATGTAGCCCCCAAGTGCCGGGTCGTAAGCCTGCAATGACTCGGGACTATTCCTTCCATTGTAAAATAAATCATATCCATTAATAAAATAATAGCTATTGCGCTGAAGCGACTTTCAAAACCTCAATCATAATACTGGTTATTGATAACCATAACAAAAATCCAGCCATGTTGGCTATTCAAGATTTGAATAATATAATCCGGTATGAAAACCTTAATCATTCAATATAATCATGACAATCCAGCCAAGTTTGGCTATTAAAGAATTGAATACCTTATCGGTTGACAAGTAAATCCGGAGTTTAAATACTCAGTGGCTCTTGGCCGATGGCGACTTAATGCGCATCCATTGTAATCCGGGATTTTTGCAACCTGGTGGCTTATAGCCTTTGTGAAAATCAATACTTGATAACCCTTTTGAAAAACCAATTTCAATTTTTAACGATGGGCTTGAACTTAATCATTTATGTAAGTCATAGCTCTGCAAATCCCGCACATAGTTTATACAACATATGCCCTGGCGACTTAACGTCAAAAGCCAGGGCGGGTAACAACCCAAACATAATATAGTATTATGTAATTATGAAAAAGACTAGCATTAAGGCCATTCAAGCCTAAACATATTGGCAACTTAAAGTTAAAAGCCAGCACGGGTTATCAAACCTCGCATATTCATATAACCAGGAAAAGATACCTGTAGGATTGATTTATACTACTGGCTTACATTGCCATACCCAGTGAAGATAACAATCCAATGATTTATAAGCGCATGATTCCATTGGTGCAATTCAAAATATACTGGCGACTTAACGTCCAAAGCCAGGGCGGGTTATCAAACCTCGCATATTCATCCAACCATTTAAAAGCATACCTGGAGAATTGGCTCAAATTACCGGCTTACAATGCCACATCTAGTGAGGGTGACAACCCAAGTACTCATAAGCGCATAATTCCAATTGTGCAATCAAAGTATACTGGCGACTTAACGTCCAAAGCCAGGCTGGGTTAATAAACGCTGGGGAAATTCATATATGAACCATAAGGCATCATAGCCCTCATCGGTTTTCAACCATGTATTAACATATCATAAGAGATGAACCTCAAAAAATGTTCAAATCAAATATAAATCAAAAGATAAAAACAAGGCTTTCATAGGCTGCCAAACCTTCAAGTCAAGTGCTTTCAAAGGGCCTCACAGCCGCTGAGTTAAACCTTCATGCAACCTTATAAGCCGGGCCTCACATGACCAATCGTCATTTTAACTTTGACAAGTTCAGGGTCTTTATAAGAGTGACTGTCAAAAGTATGGCGAGTCATTCCAGTCAATTTGGGCGGAGTGGCAGACTTAAAAAGGCAGGATAACCCGGGTTTTTAGGTGAATATGAAAGACAAGTGCTCCCTGGGTGATTTTGGTAATTAATGTCAACATATCTCTTGTTGGACTAATGCTTCTGCCTAGTATGTTTCAGATAAGTTCAAAAATGGAGTGGCATGGACTAGAGGATGTGGAACCCCTTCAAGATGCTGAGGACTAAGGATTAGCTCAAGCTCAAAGCTCAGGACTCTACATTTTATTTTAGTGATCCAAGATCACACTGAGTCCATAGGAAAGCCAATACTATTAAGAGGGGATGAGGTGTTGCTCAATGGCTTGCTTGCTCAAAGTGTTTAGTGATATGCTCCAAAGCCCTCAACCACTTTCTCGTATCCACATATGTCCCAAACCAAAAGTCAAACTCGTCCCCACTAAAACTTTCTATCCGGCGCCACCGAGTTCAGTTGACATAGCCACTACCATAAACCCTAATCAATTCGATCTCACCGATGGGATCTCGGTCTCACCGAGATGGGCTTGCAAACTCTCTATTGCCTATTGCAATAATTTCAGTCCCACCGAGACATGCAATCGGTCCCACCAAGTTTTCTTGGCCAACTCTCTGTTTTGCTTATTACCCAAACCGGTCCCACCGAGTTTGTGTAATGGGTCAAACCGAGATGAGGCTTTACCCTAACCCTAGCACATCGGTCCCACCGAAATGCCTAACGGTCACATTTTGAACTAAATCGGTCTGACCGAGTTTCATGATTCGGTCCCACCGAGTTTGGTGATTTGTGTGTAACGGTTAGATTTTGTGTGAAGGCTATTTATACCCCTCCACCCACTCTTAATTCATGGAGAGAGCCATCAGAACATGCCTACACTTCCAACATACATTTTCTGAGAGAGAACCACCTACACTTGTGTTGAGGTCAAGATATTCCACTCCAACCACATAAATCTTGATCTCTAGCCTTCCCCAAGTTGCTTTCCACTCAAATCATCTTTCCACCAAATCCAAATCCTGTGAGAGAGAGTTGAGTGTTGGGTAGACTATCATTTGAAGCACAAGAGCAATGAGTTCATCATCAACACACCATTTGTTACCTCTTGGAGAGTGGTGTCTCCTAGATTGGTTAGGTGTCACTTGGGAGCCTTCGTCAAGATTGTGGAGTTGAACCAAGGAATTTGTAAGGGCAAGGATATCGCCTACTTCGTGAAGATCTACCCGAGTGAGGCAAGTCCATCGTGGGCGACGACCATGGTGGGATAGACAAGGTTGCTTCTTCGTGGACCCTTCATGGGGGGAGCCTTTCGTGGACTCGCGCAACTGTTACCCTTCGTGGGTTGAAGTCTCCATCAACGTGGATGTACGATAGCACTACCTATCGGAACCATGCCAAAAATCTCCGTGTCTCCAATTGCGTTTGCATACTCCAATCCCATCCCTTTATATTCTTGCAACTTGCATGCTTTACTTTCCGCTGCTCATATACTCTTGTCATGCTTGCTTGATATGTATTGTGAATGTTTAAACTTGTGCCAAAACTCCACTTCAACTTAAAGAAGTTAAAAACTGCAAATTTTCTTACTTAGAGTCTATTCACCCCCCCTCTAGACACCTCTTCTCGATCCTTTCAATTGGTATCAGAGCTTTGGTCTCCATTTCTTTGGTTTAATCACCATTGGAGGAAGATGGAGGAGTCTACGTTGGGGAGTCTTAGACGTAGAGTGCCTATTCTTGATGGAGAGTTCTTTCATGAGTGGAAAAATGAGATGCTTGAGATTTTCAATGAATATCATTTGAACAAGTACATTACTAGCCCTTGTGCACCTCATGTTGATCCTTTGCATCCTACCCTTGATGAGTCTATTGACATGATCCGCAACCTTAGAACTGTTAATCTTATCACTAGAGGCTTGCCTAGAAACTTGATTTGATGTTTGCCTACTCTTGATTGTGCCTACAATATATGGAGATTTCTTGAGGAAATATTTCCAAACTATTCCTTGCAAAACTTAGATGAACTTCTTCATAAGTCTATTGCCTTGAGTAAAATGAATTCTAGTGATCCTATGTTTGGTGATTGTCTATTTGAGCTTACCAATCTCACGCGTGCCAAAGGAGATGTTGGAATCATTAGCAATATCATATCCGAAGCTATTAGAATTCATAAAGGTGACCATTGTGATGATTATTTATCTAATGAATTTCCCTCTCTAGGAATTGATCAAATACAAGACGATGTTGAACATGGATACTATGATGAGGATGATGATAGTGACAATGATCTTGACGATGCGATGAGACACTTTGGTCTTATGGCTAATCTTCGTGGCTACATGGCTGGAGGAAAGGAATGGGTTCTTGATAGTGGATGTACTGATCATATGACCAGAGACAAAGATATGTTTCGTGAGCTTGCTGAAAACGACGACCCTCGAAAGTATGTCACTTTTGGTGATAACTCAAAGGGTAAGGTGGTTGGCCTCGGCAAGGTGGCCATCTCACATGATAGCTCCATACAAAACGTCATGCTCGTTGAATCTCTTGGGTACAATTTACTTTCAGTATCTAGACTTGCTGATTTTGGTTTCAATGTCCTATTTACTGAAGTAGATTCCCAAGTATTTCGAAGAGACAATCATAAAATGGTCTTTACCGGTATACGTAGAGGTGATCTTTACATTGTTGATTTCACTAAAAAGGCTCGACCTAGAACTTTCTTAATTGCTAAATCTTCTAAAGGCTGGTTGTGGCATAGAAGGCTAGGTCATGTGGGCATGCGAAATCTTGATAAGCTTATTAAAGGTAATCATATCCTTGGAGTAAAAGATGTTATATTTGACAAGGATAGACTTTGTAGTGCTTGTCAAGCAGGAAAACAAGTTGGAGGGAGTCACCCCATGAAGAACATCATGACCACGGGAAGACCGCTCGAGCTACTTCACATGGATCTCTTTGGTCCCAATGCCTACAAGAGTCTCGGTGGTAACTCATTTGGTCTAGTCATAGTCGATGATTTTTCAAGATTTACGTGGGTTTTCTTCCTTGATGATAAATCGCAGGTTCAAAAGATCTTCAAAAACTTCACTAGGAAGGCCCAAAATCAATTTGAAGTGAAGATCAAGAAGGTTCGGAGCGACAAAGGAACGGAGTTCAAGAACGCAAATGTGGATACCTTTCTTGACGAAGAGGGGATTTCACACGAGTTCTCGGCTACGTACACACCTCAACAAAATGGAGTTGTTGAGAGGAAGAACCGGACTCTTATTGAGATGGCAAGAACGATGCTTGATCAGTACAAGACTCCAAAACACTTTTTGGGAGGAAGCGGTTGAGACAGCTTGTCATGCAACAAATCGCTTGTATTTTCACAAGCTACTCGGCAAGACGACATACGAGCTCCTCACTAGTAACAAACCCCAAGTTGGATACTTTCGAGTATTCGGCTCAAAGTGCTACATTCTTGATAAGCATAGTCGTTCTAAATTTGCTCCAAAATCTCATGAAGGTTTCCTACTTGGTTATGGATCAAACTCTCACACTTACCGTGTCTACAACAATTTCACCCGAAAGGCTGAAGAGACGGTAGATGTGAAGTTTGATGAATCTAACGGCTCGCAAGTAGAGCAATTGCCAATTTATGTAGGAGACAAAGACCCTTCGAAAGAAATCCAAGACTTGTCTATTGGAAAGATTCGTCCAATGGAGGTGAAGGAGAGTACCTCGTCCGTCCACGTGGAAGCTTCCACCTCACGACAAGGTGAACCAAGAGTTGATACGAAAGCATCCACAAGTGGGACACACCAAGATGAAGAAAAGGAGGAAGTACACCAAGATGAACATCAACAACCTCCTTCTCCACCATGCCAAGAGAACGACAACGTCAACAATGAAGAAGGCCAAGAAGAAGAACAATATGAAGAGGATGTTCCACCCCGAGCCAAGCAAAAGCTCCCACAAGTTCGAGCAAGAGTCGCCAAAGACCATCCTGTCGAGCAAATCTACAATGATATCCAAACCGGGAGAATCACTCGCTCTAAAACTCGTTTGGCTAACTTTTGTGAACATTATTCATTCATCTCTGGCATTGAACCTATGAAGGTTGAAGAAGCATTGGAAGATCCAGATTGGATAACCGCCATGCATGAAGAGCTACACAACTTTGAGAGAAATCAAGTGTGGACATTGGTTGAGAAGCCCGACAACAATCACAACACCATAGGTACCAAATGGGTGTTTCGAAACAAGCAAGATAAAGATGGACAAGTTGTTCGCAACAAAGCACGTCTAGTCGCCCAAGGCTACACTCAAGTCGAAGGTATGGACTATGGTGAGACATATGCCCCTGTTGTTGGGGAACGTAGTAATTTCAAAAAAATTCCTACACACACACAAGGTCATGGTGATGCATAGCAACGAGAGGGGAGAGTGTTGTCTACGTACCCTCATAGACCGAAGCAGAAGTGTTGACGCAACGTAGAGGAAGTAGTCGTACGTCTTCCCGTTCCAACCGATCCAAGCACCGTTACTCCGGCACCTCCGAGTTCTTGGCACACGTTCAGCTCGATGATGCACCCCGGGCTCCGATCCAGCAAAGCTTCAGGGAGGAGTTCCGTCAGCACGACAGTGTGGTGACGATCTTGATGTTCAACCGTCGCAGGGCTTCGCCTAAGCACCGCTACAATATGACCGAGGTGGAATATGGTGGAGGGGGCACCGCACACGGCTAAGGAACGATCACGAAGATCAACTTGTGTGTCCTAGGGTGCCCCCTTGCCCCCGTATATAAAGGAGCCAAGGGGAGGGGGCGGCCGGCCAAGGAGGGCGCGCCAAGGGGGAGTCCTACTCCCACCGGGAGTAGGACTCCCTTCTTTCCTAGTTGGAGAAGGATAAGTGGGAAAGAGGAAGAAGAGGGAAAGGAAAGGGGGGCGCCTCCCCCCTCTCCTTGTCCTATTCGGACTAGGGAGGGGAGGGGCGCGCGGCCACATCTTGCCTCCTTTCCTCTTCTCCCTTAGGGCCCATGAAGGCCCAATAACCCCCGGGGGGGTTCCGGTAACCCCTCGGTACTCCGGTAAAATCCCGATTTTACCCGGAACGATTCCGATATCCAAATATAGGCTTCCAATATATCAATCTTTATGTCTCGACCATTTCGAGACTCCTCGTCATGTCCATGATCACATCTGGGACTCCGAACAACCTTCGGTACATCAAAATACATAAACTCATAATGAAACTGTCATCGTAACGTTAAGCGTGCGGACCCTACGGTTCGAGAACAATGTAGACATGACCGAGACACGTCACCAGTCAATAACCAACAGCGGAACCTGGATGTTCATATTGGTTCCTACATATTCTACGAAGATCTTTATCGGTCAGACCGCATAACAACATACGTTGTTCCCTTTGTCATCGGTATGTTACTTGCCCGAGATTCGATCATCGATATCTCAATACCTAGTTCAATCTCGTTACCGGTAAGTCTCTTTACTCTTTTCGTAATACATCATCTCGCAACTAACTCATTAGTTGCAATGCTTGCAAGGATTGTGTGATGTGCATTACCGAGAGGGCCCAGAGATACCTCTCCGATAATCGGAGTGACAAATCCTAATCTCGAAATACGCCAACCCAACATTTACCTTTGGAGACACCTGTAAAGCTCCTTTATAATCACCCAGTTACGTTGTGATGTTTGGTAGCACACAAAGTGTTACTCCGGCAAACGGGAGTTGCATAATCTCATAGTCATAGGAACATGTATAAGTCATGAAGAAAGCAATAGCAACATACTAAACAATCGGGTGCTAAGCTAATGGAATGGGTCATGTCAATCACATCATTCTCCTAATAATGCGATCCCGTTAATCAAATGACAACACATGTCTATGGTTAGGAAACATAACCATCTTTGATTAATGAGCTAGTCAAGTAGAGGCATACTAGTGACGTTTAGTTTGTCTATGTATTCACACAAGTATTATGTTTCCGGATAATACAATTCTAGCATGAATAATAAACATTTATCATGATATAAGGAAATAAAATAATAACATTATTATTGCCTCTAGGGCATATTTCCTTCAGTCTCCCACTTGCACTAGAGTCAATAATCTAGATTACACAGTAATGATTCTAACACCCATGGAGCTTTGGTGCTGATCATGTTTTGCTCGTGGAAGAGGCTTAGTCAATGGGTCTGCAACATTCAGATCCGTATGTATCTTGCAAATCTCTATGTCTCCCACCTGGACTAGATCCCGAATGGAATTGAAGCGTCTCTTGATGTGCTTGGTTCTCTTGTGAAATCTGGATTCCTTTGCCAAGGCAATTGCACCAGTATTGTCACAAAAGATTTTCATTGGACCCGATGCACTAGGTATGACACCTAGATCGGATATGAACTCCTTCATCCAGACTCCTTCGTTTGCTGCTTCCGAAGCAGCTATGTACTCCGCTTCACATGTAGATCCCGCCACAACGCTTTGTTTAGAACTGCACCAACTGACAGCTCCACCGTTTAATGTAAACACATATCCGGTTTGCGATTTAGAATCGTCCGGATCAGTGTCAAAGCTTGCATCAACGTAACCATTTACGATGAGCTCTTTGTCACCTCCATATATGAGAAACATATCCTTAGTCCTTTTCAGGTATTTCAGGATGTTCTTGACCATTGTCCAGTGATCCCCTCCTGGATTACTTTGGTACCTCCCTGCTAGACTTATAGCAAGACACACATTAGGTCTGGTACACAGCATTGCATACATGATAGAGCCTATGGCTGAAGCATAGGGAACATCTTTCATTTTTTTTCTCTATGTTCTGTATTGGTCGGGCATTGAGTCTTACTCAATTTCACACCTTGTAACACAGGCAAGAATCCTTTCTTTGCTTGATCCATTTTGAACTTTTTCAAAACTTTGTCAAGGTATGTGCTTTGTGAAAGTCCAATTAAGCGTCTTGATATGTCTCTATAGATCTTAATGCCCAATATGTAAGCAGCTTCACCGAGGTCTTTCATTGAAAAACTCTTATTCAAGTATCCCTTTATGCTATCCAGAAATTCTATATCATTTCAGATTAGTAATATGTCATCTACATATAATATCAGAAATGCTACAGAGCTCCCACTCACTTTCTTGTAAATACAGTCTTCTCCAAAAGTCTGTACAAAACCAAATGCTTTGATCACACTATCAAAGCATTTATTCCAACTCCGAGAGGCTTGCACTAGTCAATAAATGGATTGCTGGAGCTTGCACACTTTGTTAGCTCCCTTTGGATCGACAAAAACTTCCGGCTGCATCATATACAACTCTTCTTCCAGAAATCCATTCAGGAATGCAGTTTTGACATCCATCTGCCAAATTTCATAATCATAAAATGCGGCAACTGCTAACATGATTCAGACAGACTTAAGCATCGCTACGGGTGAGAAGGTCTCATCGTAGTCAATCCCTTGAACTTGTCGAAAACCTTTTGCGACAAGTCGAGCTTTGTAAACAGTAACATTACCGTCAGCGTCAGTCTTTTTCTTGAAGATCCATTTATTCTCAATTGCTTGCCGATAATTGGGCAAGTCAACCAAAGTCCATACTTTGTTCTCATACATGGATCCCATCTCAGATTTCATGGCTTCAAGCCATTTTGCGGAATCTGGGCTCATCATCGCTTCTCCATAGTTCGTAGGTTCATCATGATCTAGTAGCATGACTTCCAGAACAGGATTACCGTACCACTTTGGTGCGGATCTTACTCTGGTTGATCTACGAGGTTCAGTAGTATCTTGTTCTGAAGTTTCATGATCATCATCATTAGCTTCCTCACTAATTGGTGTAGGTGTCACAGAAACTGGTTTCTTTGATGTACTACTTTCCAATAAGGGAGCAGGTACAGTTACCTCATCAAGTTCTACTTTCCTCCCACTCACTTCTTTCGAGAGAAACTCCTTCTCTAGAAAGTTTCCGAATTTAGCAACAAAAGTCGTGCCTTTGGATCTGTGATAGAAGGTATATCCAATAGTTTCCTTTGGATATCCTATGAAGACACATTTCTCCGATTTGGGTTCGAGCTTATCAGGTTGAAGCTTTTTCACATAAGCATCGCAACCCCAAACTTTCAGAAACGACAACTTTGGTTTCTTGCCAAACCACAGTTCATAAGGCGTCATCTCAACGGATTTTGATGGTGCCCTATTTAACGTGAATGCGGCCGTCTCTAGAGCATAACCCCAAAACGATATCAGTAAATCAGTAAGAGACATCATAGATCGCACCATATCAAGTAACGTACGATTACAATGTTCGGACACACCATTACACTGTGGTGTTCCGGGTGGCGTGAGTTGCGAAACTATTCCGCATTGTTTCAAATGTACACCAAACTCGTAACTCAAATATTCTCCTCCACGATCAGATCGTAGGAATTTTATTTTCTTGTTACGATGATTTTCAACTTCACTCTGAAATTATTTGAACTTTTCAAACATTTCAGACTTATGTTTCATTAAGTAGATATACCCATATCTGCTTAAGTCATCTGTGAAGGTGAGAAAATAACGATATCCGCCACGAGCCTCAACATTCATCGGACCACATACATCTGTATGTATGATTTCCAACAAATCTGTTGCTCTCTCCATAGTACCGGAGAACGGTGTTTTTGTCATCTTACCCATAAGGCACGGTTCGCAAGTACCAAGCGATTCATAATCAAGTGGTTCCAAAAGTCCATCAGTATGGAGTTTCTTCATGCGCTTTACACCCGATATGACCCAAACGGCAGTGCCACAAATAATCTGCACTATCATTATCATCTCTGCATCTTTTGGCTTCAACATTATGAATATGTGTGTCACTACTATCGAGATTTAATAAGAATAGACCACTCTTTTAGGGTGCATGACCATAAAAGATATTACTCATATAAATAGAATAACCATTATTCTCTGATTTAAATGAATAACCGTCTCGCATCAAACAAGATCCAGATATAATGTTCATGCTTAACGCTGACACCAAATAACAACTATTTAGGTCTAATACTAATCCCGAAGGTAGATGTAGAGGTAGCGTGCCGACCGCGATCACATCGACTTTGGAACCATTTCCCACGCACACCGTCACCTCGTCCTTAGCCAATCTTCACTTAATCCGTAGTCCCTGTTTCGAGTTGCAAATGTTAGCAACAGAACCAGTATCAAATACCCAGGTGCTACTACGAGCATAGTAAGGTACACATCAATAACATGTATATCACATATACCTTTGTTCACCTTGCCATCCTTCTTATCCGCCAAATACTTGGGGCAGTTCCGCTTCCAGTGACCAGTCTGCTTGCAGTAGAAGCACTCAGTTTCAGGCTTAGGTCCAGGTTTGGGTTTCTTCTCTTGAGTAGCAACTTGCTTGCTGTTCTTTTTGAAGTTCCCCTTCTTCTTCCCTTTGCCCTTTTTCTTAAAACTAGTGGTCTTGTTGACCATCAACACTTAATGCTCCTTCTTGATTTCTACCTCCGCAGCTTTCAGCATTGCGAAGAGCTCGGGAATAGTCTTATTCATCCCTTGCATATTATAGTTCATCACGAAGCTCTTGTAGCTAGGTGGCAGTGACTGGAGAATCCTGTCAATGACGCAATCATCTGGAAGATTAACTCCCAATTGAATCAAGTGATTATTATACCCAGACATTTTGAGTATATGCTCACTGACAGAACTGTTCTCCTCCATCTTGCAGCTATAGAACTTATTGGAGACTTCATATCTCTCAATCCGGGCATTTGCTTGAAATATTAACTTCAACTCCTGGAACATCTCATATGCTCCATGACATTCAAAATGTTGTTGAAGTCCCGATTATAAGCCGTAAAGCATGGCACACTGAACTATCGAGTAGTCATCAGCTTTGCTCTGCCAGACGTTCAAAAGATCTGGTGTTGCTCCAGCAGCAGGCCTGGCACCCAGCGGTGCTTCCAGGACGTAATTCTTCTGTGCAGCAATGAGGATAATCCTCAAGTTACGGACCCAGTCCGTGTAATTGCTACCATCATCTTTCAACTTTGCTTTCTCAAGGAACTCATTAAAATTCAACGGAACAACAGCACGGGCCATCTATCTACAATCAAACATAAACGAGCAAGATACTATCAGGTACTAAGTTCATGATAAATTTAGGTTCAATTAATCATATTACTAAAGAACTCCCACTTAGATAGACATCCCTCTAATCCTCTAAGTGATTACGTGATCCAAATCAACTAAACCATGTCCGATCATCACGTGAGATGGAGTAGTTTCATTGGTGAACATCACTATGTTGATCATATCTACTATATGATTCACGCTCGACCTTTCGGTCTCCGTGTTTCGAGGCCATATCTGTATATGCTTGGCTCGTCAAGTATAACCTGAGTATTCCGCGTGTGCAACTGTTTTGCACCCGTTGTATTTGAACATAGAGCCTATCACACCCGATCATCACGTGGTGTCTCAGCACGAAGAACTTTCGCAACGGTGCATACTCAGGGAGAACACTTCTTGATAATTAGTGAGAGATCATCTTAAAATGCTACCGTCAAACAAAGCAAGATAAGATGCATAAAAGATAAACATCGCATGCAATCAATATAAGTGATTTGATATGGCCATCATCATCTTGTGCTTGTGATCTCCATCTTCGAAGCACCGTCATGATCACCATCGTCACCGGCGCGACACCTTGATCACCATCGTAGCATCGTTGTCGTCTCGCCAATCTTATGCTTCCACGACTATCGCTACCGCTTAGTGATAAAGTAAAGCATTACAGCGCAATTGCATTGCATACAATAAAGCGACAACCATATGGCTCCTGCCAGTTGCCGATAACTTGGTTACAAAACATGATCATCTCATACAATAAAATTTAGCATCATGTCTTGACCATATCACATCACAACATGCCCTGCAAAAACAAGTTAGACGTCCTCTACTTTGTTGTTGCAAGTTTTACGTGGCTGCTACGGGCTTAAGCAAGAACCAATCTTACCTACGCATCAAAACCACAACGATAGTTTGTCAAGTTGGTGTTGTTTTAACCTTCGCAAGGACCGGGCGTAGCCACACTCGGTTCAACTAAAGTTGGAGAAACTGACACCCGCTAGCCACCTTTGTGCAAAGCACGTCGGGAGAACCGGTCTCGCGTAAGCGTACGCATAACGTCGGTCCGGGCCGCTTCGTCCAACAATACCGCCGAACCAAAGTATGACATGCTGGTAAGCAGTATGACTTATATCGCCCACAACTCACTTGTGTTCTAATCGTGCATATAACATCAACACATAAAACCTGGCTCTGATACCACTGTTGGGGAACGTAGTAGTTTAAAAAAAAATTCCTATGCACACACAAGATCATGGTGATGCATAGCAACGAGAGGGGACGGTGTGATCTACGTACCCTTGTAGACCGACAGCGGAAGCGTTATGACAACGCGGTTGATGTAGTCGTACGTCTTCATGGCCTGATCGATCAAGCACCGAAACTACGGCACCACTGAGTTCTAGCACACGTTTAGCTCGATGACGATCCACGGACTCCGATCCAGCAAAGTATCGGGGAAGAGTTCCGTCAGCACGACGGCGTGGTGACGATCTAGATGTTCAACTGTCGCAGGGCTTCGCCTAAGCACCACTACAATATTATCGAGGAATATGGTGGAAGGGGGCACCGCACATGGTTAAGAAAACGATCACGAGGATCAACTTGTGTGTCTAGGGGTGCCCCCTGCCCCCGTATATAAAGGAGCAAGGGGAGGAGGCCGGCCGGCCCTATTGGCACGCCAAGGAGGATCCTCGTCCTAGTAGGAGTAGGACTCCTACTAGGAGGGGGAAAGGAAGTGGGGAGGGAGAAGGAAAGGGGGGCGCCGTCCCCCCTCTCCTAGTCCAATTCGGGCCAGGGGGAGGAGGCGCGCGGCCCACCCTGGCTGCCCTTCTCTCTCTCCACTAAGGCCCATATGGCCCATTACTTCTCCCGGGGGGTTCCGGTAACCCTCCGGCACTCCGGTTTTCTCCGAAATCACCCGGAACACTTCCGGTGTCCGAATATAGCCATCCAATATATCAATCTTTATGTCTTGACCATTTCAAGACTCCTCGTTATGTCCGTGATCACATCCGGGACTCCAAACTAACTTCGGTACATCAAAAACTCATAAACTCATATAACTGTCATCGAAACCTTAAGCATGCGGACCCTACGGGTTCGAGAACAATGTAGACATGACCGAGACATGTCTCCGGTCAATAACCAATAGCGGAACCTGGATGCTCATATTGGCTCCCACATATTCTACGAAGATCTTTATCGGTCAGACTGCATAACACATACGTTGTTCCCTTTGTCATCGGTATGTTACTTGCCCGAGATTCGATCGTCGGTATCTCAATTCCTAGTTCAATCTCGTTACCGGCAAGTCTCTTTACTCGTTTCATAATACATCATCTCGCAAACTCATTAGTTGCAATGCTTGCAAGGCTTGTGTGATGTGCATTACCGATAGGGCCCAGAGATACCTCTCCGACAATCAGAGTGACAAATCCTAATCTCGCAACTAACTCATTATTTGAATCGTTTTACTGTCCCATCTCAGCCTGTTATGCGAGGCGGTTTCCTTGGCACGTCTTGTTAAAGCAGAGATCGTGTCCCCTTATTCCGAGATTCTCATCAATACGGGCGTGGGTAACCCAACCGTGCCATTGATTACGGCGCTTGGAGATAAGCGAGTTTTACCAGGCTGGTGGGGACACGTAGTTGCGTCCACCCATATAAGGGGATAAGGATCCACCTTTTCACCTACGCCTTCTTCCTCCTTTGCCTATCCATTTTCGCGCACTCGAGCTCCAGCGCCCAAGTCCTCACTCCCCACCTCAACCTTCTCCAGTCATGTCCGGAGCGGGAGGCAAGTGGATGGTCTCCTCCGTTACGGAGGGACACATCACGAGACTAGGGAAGGCCGGATACTTGTCCAACGACATCGCGCACCGGCTTCCCGAAGGGGGGCAGCTCATCCCTACCCCTAGGCCCCATGAGAGGGTGGTGTTCCTCCCCCATTTCCTCCGCAGACTGGGTTTCCCTCTCCACCCATTTGTCCGGGGGCTCATGTTCTACTATGGCCTGGATTTCCACGATCTGGCCCCGAACTTTGTCCTCAACATCTCGGTGTTTATCGTCGTGTGCGAGGCCTTCCTCCGCATCCGCCCCCATTTCGGCCTATGGCTCAAGACTTTTAATGTCAAGCTGAAGGTGGTGCGCGGCAACCATGCGGAGTGCGGAGGCGCCATGGTGGGCAAGATGCCCAACATCTTATGGCTCGAGGGCTCCTTTGTGGAGACCCTGAAGGGGTGGCAATCATAGTGATTTTACATCACCGAGCCGCGCGACCCTAAGTGGGTCGCAGCCCCCGGGTTCCGATCCGGACCCCCAACGCGGCTCACGTCCTGGAAGGAGACGGGCCTGTCATGGGGTAAAAAAGGAGAGCTGACCGGACTCCAAACATGTGTCCAAACCCTGGTGGACAAGCAGCTCAAGCTTGTCAACGTAGTCCAGGTCATGCTCATCCACCGGATCCTCCCGTGTCAACAACGGGCTTTCAACCTGTGGGAGTTCGACCTGGCGCGGCACCGAACTCTGAGTAGGCTCTTCGACACGATGTACGAAGATGCCTGGAAGGTGCTTTTCAAAGGCGCCGAGGCCCCCGCATCCGCTACTAAGGATCGCGGATTAAGCACGCAGCGTCACACTCGTGCGGTAAGCTATTTTTACCTTCTACAGGGTATCAATTTTTCATAGTTTGACTCCATGCGGGATCTAAGCTCCCTTGCCTTTAACAGGATTGGTAGGAGATGTCCGGACAAATCAACTGTTCGGCTCCTTTGCCCGGAGACCCAGCTGATGCCCGCTTGGCGAAGATGCTGGTTCCGGCACCCTATGTGGTGCCGGAGAAGAAGGCCAAGAAGAAGGCCACGGGGACTCGAAAGAGTGCCCGGCGCCAGGAGGCGTCGGATCCATCATCCGACGGCTCCAAGACGCACTCCTCCCATGAAGACGAGGAGGAGGAAGAAGAGACCTCTCCCCCTCCAGCGGGGGAAGGGAAGAAAAGGAAGGCCGCCCCAACTGGGGAGGCCGAAGGGTCCAAGAAGGGGAAAACCCTTCCTCCGGACTACTCCACCGAAGTTGACGACGGCGAAGAGGAGTGGCCACACAGGGCCAAGCCCCTAGCGAAATCGTAAGTATCCAGATACCAGAGTAATTAATAGTATTCCTTTATCGCACAGCTTCCCCTTATGTCGAATATGAAAATGCAGCCCACCAAAGGACCGGCTCGACACGTCGTCGAGCGGTTCACTGGACTCGTCGGACGTGAATTCGCTTCCGATGGCTTCCTCCCCCCGCCCTACGGACGACGCCGAAGTGTTGTCCCAACAGGTTCCAAACCAGGAGGAGGTGGTCCTGGAGGCGCCGCAAGGCGACCTCCCAGACTCCAGGGGTGAAGGGGATAAAATCTCCCAGGGCTCCAAGTCTAGCTCTAGGCCGGACACCGCTCCGGAACCTTCAAAGGTTCCGGAGTCCGGCGGGCGACCTTCTTCCAAGAGGAGCAGGCCTCCGTGCTGGTGACCCCTGTCCAACCGGAGGCACCGGACAATCTGTTGGAGGCGCTCAAGGGCGCCTCCATCGACGAGGAGCACCGCACCATTATGAGTGCGGTGGTCCAGAAGGTTCAGTCCGCCAAGAGCAGACTGACTGAAGCTTGTACTAGCCTTTTGACAGGCTTTGAGGTAAGTAAAGAATGTGTAAATAATATTACCGCATAGACAGTAGCCCCTGATGCTCTGTTTGGCGTTCGGGAAGAAAACCCGAATAGAGGATCAAATAAAATCCGCAACAGTCTAACAAAAAGGAGTCAATATGCGTGTGCAGGCTTCCCTGCTGGCGTCCGCCGCACTGACTGCGGAAGTGGACACACTAAAGCAGAACCTCGAGCGGTCCGAGCAAGAGCTCGGGCGTGTTGGGGAACGTAGTAATTTCAAAAAAATTCCTACGCACACACAAGATCATGGTGATGCATAGCAACGAGAGGGGAGAGTGTGATCTACATACCCTTGTAGACCGACAGCGGAAGCGTTATGACAACGCGGTTGATGTAGTCGTACGTCTTCATGGCCTGATCGATCAAGCACCGAAACTACGACACCTCCGAGTTGTAGCACACGTTCAGCTCGATGACGATCCCCGGACTCCGATCCAGCAAAGTATCGGGGAAGAGTTCCGTCAGCACGACGGCGTGGTGACGATCTAGATGTTCAACTATCGCAGGGCTTTGCCTAAGCACCACTACAATATTATCGAGGAATATGGTGGAAGGGGGCACCGCACATGGTTAAGAAAACGATCACGAGGATCAACTTGTGTGTCTAGGGGCGGCCCCTTCCCCCGTATATAAATGAGCAAGGGGAGGAGGCCGGACGGCCCTATTGGCACGCCAAGGAGGAGTCCTCCTCCTAGTAGGAGTAGGACTCCTACTAGGAGGGGGAAAGGAAGTGGGGAGGGAGAAGGAAAGGGGGGCGCCGCCCCCCCTCTCCTAGTCCAATTCGGACCAGGGGGAGGAGGCGCGCGGCCCACCCTGGCTGCCCTTCTCTCTCTCCACTAAGGCCCATATGGCCCATTACTTCTCCCGGGGGGTTCCGGTAACCCTCCGGCACTCCGGTTTTCTCCGAAATCACCCGGAACACTTCCGGTGTCCGAATATAGCCATCCAATATATCAATCTTTATGTCTCGACCATTTCAAGACTCCTCGTTATGTCCGTGATCACATCCGGGACTCCGAACTAACTTCGGTACATCAAAAACTCATAAGCTCATATAACTGTCATCGAAACCTTAAGCGTGCGGACCCTGCGGGTTCGAGAACAATGTAGACATGACCGAGACATGTCTCCAGTCAATAACCAATAGCGGAACCTGGATTCTCATATTGGCTCCCACATATTCTACGAAGATCTTTATCGGTCAGACCGCATAACAACATACGTTGTTCCCTTTGTCATCGGTATGTTACTTGCCCGAGATTCGATCGTCGGTATCTCAATACCTAGTTCAATCTCGTTACCGGCAAGTCTCTTTACTCGTTTCGTAATACATCATCTCGCAACTAACTCATTAGTTGCAATGCTTGCAAGGCTTGTGTGATGTGCATTACCGAGAGGGCCCAGAGATACCTCTCCGACAATCGGAGTGACAAATCCTAATCTCGAAATACGCCAACCCAACATTTACCTTTGGAGACACCTGTAAAGCTCCTTTATAATCACCCAGTTACGTTGTGATGTTTGGTAGCACACAAAGTGTTACTCCGGCAAACGGGAGTTGCATAATCTCATAGTCATAGGAACATGTATAAGTCATGAAGAAAGCAATAGCAACATACTAAACAATCGGGTGCTAAGCTAATGGAATGGGTCATGTCAATCACATCATTCTCCTAATAATGTGATCCCGTTAATCAAATGACAACACATGTCTATGGTTAGGAAACATAACCATCTTTGATTAATGAGCTAGTCAAGTAGAGGCATACTAGTGACGTTTAGTTTGTCTATGTATTCACACAAGTATTATGTTTCCGGATAATACAATTCTAGCATGAATAATAAACATTTATCATGATATAAGGAAATAAAATAATAACATTATTATTGCCTCTAGGGCATATTTCCTTCAGGGCGTGCCAAGAAGCAGCTCGAGGACAATGAAGGTAAGAAATACCTTGTTTAAATATATATAAAAAGGTGCAATTGCAAAAAATGACAGGATTATCATGGCTATTGTAGGGGCCACGTCTGAGGTGGCGACCCTTAAGCAAGCGCTGGTCGAGGCTGAGAAGAGGGTGGCCACGGAGCGCACCGAGCGGGAGAAGTATGAGGCCGAGGTTGGCAAGGTGCAGCAAGAGCTCCAGGCTCTCATGGAAAAACATGAGAGTTTGGAGCTTGACTCAAAGACGCGAGCGTCCGAGCTCGCGGTGGCTATTGAAAATGCCAAGTCTGCCAAGGCCGAATCCCAGAAGACCCTCCAGGAGTTGGATGAGGTGAAGAAGATAGCGGCGGGTAAGGCATTCTTTATGCAAAGCAAACACATAAACGTGAGTTACTTGTTACTTGCCCGAATCCGGAGCTCTCCAGGAGCTTTCGCAGATCTTCCCCGGATTGTGTCCGATGCCGCCGCATTCTATCGAGCCGAGGAGGGCAGCTCGACAGAGGTGTTCTGGTCTCAGTATGTTGAGGCCGGACACCCCGTGCCCCTGAGCGACCAGCTGAAGCAACTGGTCGAGCTCCACAAGGCGGCCGAACAGGCCATGAAGGGCCTCATAGTTCGGCTGTGGCCTGGAGAGGCTCTGCCTGCGAGCTATTTTGGGCTGGTGCGGCGGCTGGTGGAGGCCTGTCCAAGGCTCGAAGTCATCAAGCGCTCCGTCTGCATTGAAGGTGCCCGTAGGGCCCTTGCCCGTGCTAAGGTGGACTGGGGCAAGCTGGATGCCGAGAAGCTTGTGAAGGACGGGCCACCGCCGGGGAAAGAGCATCGCAAGCCCGAGAATTATTATAAGGATGTTCTGAAGGGTTCCCGCCTTGTGGCGGATGAATGTTCTAGGGATGTAATTTTTGAGTGAAACTTGCTCGTTTTGTCCTGTGCGCTGAAAACTTGTTCATATGCGCTAAGCAATGCTGTTTGAATTTAAAATATTACCTTCTGTGCGCCTGTTTATCAATTCTGAGAGATGGCGAGTCGTCGGCTTCTGCCCCCGTTCCGCTAGTGCTGGGGTATTCAGGGATAAACCTGAGCGCTCTTTTTCCCATGTTTGAGTCCTTCGAGGGATGCGCTCAGCCCAACGAACAAGGCAATCGGACTATAATGCATGAACACTCTCACTTAGCCATAGAATTCTATAATTTTAAATTTCGGCGAAGCCCCTGGTATTCAGAAGACCGAGTTCGGGGCGCTATCCACGCCTTGGCCGGACAGAGCCGGCTCCTCGCTCTAAGCGGCATAAGTCTTTAGGGACTCGAAAAACCTCTCGAACAGCGACCAGCTCTCGCTTCATCATGACAGTCAGATTTAGCTTTCTCCACTGAGGTGCTCGACCCAGCTCAACTGGGCACAATCGCAGTGGTTCTCCTAGTGCTACCTTAGCCGATATAGCGGAACGTAAGGCACCAAAACATAGGAGCCGGGCAAACCCAACTATTGACCCAAGACATGATTCGGAGCCGATGCATATAATGCTATAAGTTTGGGGTGCCGCACTTGTTAAAGTGTTCGGACTTCTCACACCAGGTTGAGGGGTACTGAAGCCCCTGGCGTATTTCGGCCGTACCAAAGTGTATGGGTGCAACATGTCGTTAAGGAACATATATAAAAAAAGTAATGCAAAATAGATAAAAGCTATGCATTGTTTATTAAAGACGGCTATGATCAAAGCAGAACGATACAGATAATGCGATAAGCAAAAGGTTGGACTATTTAACATGTCCGTTCCAGGGGCAAGCTGCAGAATAGTATGCGAAACAGGTATACTGCTCGTGATAGAGACCACCTGGGAGTTCTGTAATGCGGCTGCTTCCCTGGTTCTTGCATCGTTTGTGCGGCAATTGAACTGCCGAACAGGCCTTCCGAAGAATGGAGTCCTGAAAGTAAGAGAAAATTAAAAAATCGGCAGCCCCTGGTGCGGTTTAAGCCATGTTTTGGGCGTGCCATGATGGTGCCCCTCCCCCTATACCCATGGTATTTCTAGAGCGTAGTTATGTATGCGAAGCACTGGCGTCGCCTTTTTGTGAGGGCTGGGGTTGGGGCCGCATTGCTATGCCTGCTCGGATCGTGCCAGGCGGTCTTGTTGTAGGTTACTCCGGGCGCGCTTGACGGTGTCCGGTCGTTTAATGGCCGGACTGGAGAACTGCCTGGAGAGGCTGCTTTGTACTTCTGCTGCAAGGGCCGCCGTGTGCTCCTCCATTCGGAGGGAGCGTTCGGTGTTTCCATTGACCGTAATTACTCCTCGAGGGCCTGGCATTTTGAGCTTAAGGTATGTGTAGTGCGGTACCGCATTGAACTTGGCAAATGCGGTTCGCCCGAGCAGTGCGTGATAGCCACTGCGGAATGGGACTATGTCGAAGATTAACTCCTCGCTTCGGAAATTATCCGGAGATCCGAAGACCACTTCAAGTGTGACTGAGCCTGTACAGTTGGCCTCTACACCTGGTATTACGCCTTTAAAGGTCGTTTTGGTGGGCCTAATCCTCGAGGGATCTATGCCCATTTTCCGCACTGTATCCTGGTAAAGCAGGTTTAGGCTACTGCCGCCGTCCATAAGGACTCTAGTGAGGTGAAAGCCGTCAATAATTGGGTCTAGAACCAATGCGGCGAATCCACCATGACGGGTGCTAGTGGGATGGTCCCTTCGATCAAAGGTGATCGGGCAGGAGGACCACGGGTTGAACTTTGGGGCGACTGGCTCTATCGCGTATACGTCCCTTAACGCGCGCTTCCGCTCCCTCTTGGGGATGTGGGTTGCGTATATCATGTTCACTGTCCGCACTTGTGGGGGAAAACCTTTCTGTCCAGTGTTGTTCGGTGGCCGGGGCTCCTCCTCGTCGTCGCTATGTAGCCCCTTGTCTTCTCTTTCGGCATTTAACTTGCCTGCCTGCTTGAACACCCAACAATCCCTGTTGGTGTGATTGGCCGGCTTTTCGGGGGTGCCATGTATCTGGCATAAGCGGTCGAGTATTCGATCAAAACTGGACGGGCCCCTAGGATTCCTTTTGAATGGCTTTTTCCGCTGACCAGATTTAGAGCCTCTGAATCCGGCATTAACTGTCGTATCCTCAGCATTGTCGCCGTTAATGCGGAGCTTCTGCTTGTTGCGACGCGACCTGCCACTACTGTCCCTGGTATCCAAATTACCAGGGTTCTTGGTCATATTGTTGGTACGAGCAAGCCAGCTGTCTTCTCCCGCGCAAAAGCGGGTCATGAGTGTCGTGAGTGCTGTCATTGATTTCGGCTTTTCCTGTCCAAGGTGCCGGGCAAGCCACTCATCGCGGATATTGTTCTTGAAGGCTGCTAGGGCCTCAGCGTCCGTACAGCCGACTATTTGATTTTTCTTTGTTAGGAACCGTGTCCAGAATTGCCTGGCCGATTCATCTGGCTGCTGAATTACGTGACTTAGGTCATCGGCATCTGGGGGTCGCACATAAGTTCCCTGGAAATTGTCGAGGAATGCGGCTTCCAGGTCCTCCCCACAACTGATTGATCCTATTGGCAAGGTGTTAAGCCAATGCCGAGCTGGTCCTTTGAGCTTGAGTGGGAGGTATTTGATGGCGTGGAAATCATCGCCGCGGGCCATGTGGATATGAAGGAGATAGTCCTCGATCCATACCACAGGATCTGTTGTGCCATCATATGATTCGTTGTTTACGGGTTTGAAACCCTCGGGTATTTGATGATCCATTACTTCGTCTGTGAAGCATAGTGGGTGTGCGGCGCCTCTGTACTGGGCTATATCACGACATAGCTCCAATGAGCTTTGTCTACTGTGTTCGGCCCTGCCGAATTTGTGGCCAGCGTGACGGTTACCGTCTCGAGTCGTGGGGCACCCACGCGATCCGTAGATCGATCTTGTTTGCCTTGCCTTGTCCTCCAACATATCTCGCAGGTCCGGCGCATTTTCCCGTGCCTTGGTACGGGGTGCGGCTTGAGTGGAGGGCCGAGAGGCCTCTCTATCGCGGCCACGAGGTGGCCGATCGGCCGTATCGAGTGTAGGTGATGTAGGTTTAAGTGCTTCCTCCTCTAATCGGGGTAGCAACATGCGCTTTGGGTAGCTCTTGGAGGGGCGTTCGAGTTTATGCTCTTCGGCCGCAAGGACTTCAGTCCATCTGTCGTCTAGCAAATCTTGATCAGCTTTAAGCTGTTGCTATTTTTTCTTGGGGCTTCTTGTCGTGGCCATAAGCCTGCGTTGAAACCGCTCTTGCTCGATGGGATCCTCTGGCACGACGAATTCGTCGTCGTCGAGGCTAGCCTCATCTTCGGAGGGAGGCATATAATTATCGTCCTCGACCTCTCTATCTGCCGCTCTCTCATGAGGGCTGGTTTCTCCATCCTCCTGTGCTAAATCTTGCTGGAGGGGGTTTTCTTCGGCACTTTCCAGAGTATTATTATCTCCCGTGCTGGAATCACCGTATTTGTTTTGGCGGGATTTTGAGCGGCGCCGCTGACGCCGGCGCTTAGGCTGTTTCTTGGAGGGGTCATCCTCCGCTGTTCCATCCCCATCTCCTTCTTTTGGGGTGTCCACCATGTATATGTCATATGACGAGGTGGCTTTCCAGGGCCTGATAGGCGCTGGTTCTTCATCGTCTCCTTCATCGGCGTCCATACCGTCGATGTCTTCAGAATCGAAGTCGAGCATGTCGGTTAAATCGTCGACAGTGGCTACAAAGTGGGTGGTGGGTGGGCTTTGAATTTCTTCATCGTCCGTACCCCAACCTTGCTGATCGTAGTCCGGCCAGGGCTCTCCTGATAAAGAGAGAGACTTCAGTGTCTTCAGAATATCGCCGAAAGGCGAGTGCTGAAAGATGTCCGCGGCAGTAAACTCCATGATCGGCGCCCAATCGGATTCGATCGGCAGGGGCGCGGAGGATTCAGAGTCCGGAGAGGAGTCCGGCTCCCTGGAGTCATGAGTCTCGTGGAGTGCAGGGCTGGTGTTCGGCTCAATCGCCGTTGGGATCGCAGCCCCCGAGGCGGCGTCCAACCACCCATCCTCGATCGACGCAGTTGGCTCCGAGTTAAGGGTCGAAGCTGATGCGGGTGTGGCCTCCAGGGCATTGTTCGGCGGCAGAGCTAGATCATGCAAGTCGGGACAGTGCGGAGCGCTCGGCAGTGGCTTGAATCCGTCAAATATCAACTCCCCGCGGATGTCAACCGTGTAGTTTAAACTTCCAAATCTAACCTGACGGCCAGGAGTGTAGCTTTCGATCTGCTCCAGATGGCCAAGTGAATTGGCCCGCAGTGCGAAGCCGCCGAAGACAAAGATCTGTCCGGGAAGGAAGGTCTCACCCTGGACTGCATCGCCATTGATGATCGTAGGATCCATCGAGCCTAACGGCGATGACACAGAGGAACTCTCAGTGAAAGCACCAATGTCGGTGTCAAAACCAGCGGATCTCGGGTAGGGGGTCCTAAACTGTGCGTCTAGGCCGGATGGTAACAGGAGGCAAGGGACACGAAGTTTTACCCAGGTTCGGGCCCTCTCGATGGAGGTAAAACCCTACGTCCTGCTTGATTAATATTGATGATATGGGTAGTACAAGAGTAGATCTACCACGAGATCAGAGAGGCTAAACCCTAGAAGCTAGCCTATGGTATCATTGTGTTGTCCTACGGACTAAAACCCTCCTGTTTATATAGACACCAGATAGGGTTAGGGTTACATAGAGTCGGTTACAATGGTAGGAGATCTACATATCCGTATCGCCAAGCTTGCCTTCCACGCCAAGGAAAGTCCCTTCCAGACACGGGACGAAGTCTTCAATCTTGTATCTTCATAGTCCAGGAGTCCGGCTGAAGGTATAGTCCGGCCATCCGGACACCCCCTAATCCAGGACTCCCTCATTCCCCTTTGAAGTTATCTTATCAGATTGAGTCTTTAAAGATTTGAGAACACTTGATGTATGTCTTGCCGTGCGTATCTGTGGTGACAATGGGATACCACGTGATTCATTTGATGTATGTTTTGGTGATCAACTTGCGGGTTCCGCCCATGAACCTATGCATAGGGGTTGGCACACGTCTTCGTCGTGATTCTCTAGTAGAAACTTTGGGGCACTCTTTGAGGTTCTATGTGTTGGTTGAATAGATGAACCTGAGATTGTGTGACGCATATCGTATAATCATACCCACGGATACTTGAGGTGACATTGGAGTATCTAGGTGATATTAGTGTTTTGGTTGATTTGTGTCTTAAGAGGTTATTCTAGTACGGCCTCTAGGGCTGTTTGTGACACTTATAGGAATAGCCCAACGGATTGATTGGAAAGAATAACTTTGAGGTGGTTTCGTACCCTACCATAATCTCTTCGTTTGTTCTCCGCTATTAGTGACTTTGGAGTGACTCTTTGTTGCATGTTGAGGGTAGTTATGTGATCCAATTATGTTAGTATTGTTGAGGGAACTTGCACTAGTGAAAGTATGAACCCTAGGCCTTGTTTCAATGCATTGCAATACCGTTTATGCTCACTTTTATCATTAGTTACCTTGCTGTTTTATAATTTCAGATTACAAAAACTATTATCTACTATCCATATACCACTTGTATCACCATCTCTTCGCCGAACTAGTGCACCTATACAATTTACCATTGTATTGGGTGTGTTGAGGACACAAGAGACTCTTTGTTATTTGGTTGCAGGGTTGCTTGAGAGAGACCATCTTCATCCTACGCCTCCTACAGATCGATAAACCTTAGGTCATCCACTTGAGGGAAATTTGCTATTGTCTTACAAACCTCTACACTTGGAGGCCCAACAACGTCTACAAGAAGAAGGTTGAGGGAGTCCTGGATTAGGGGGTGTTCGGGTAGCCGGACTATACCTTCAGCCGGACTCCTGGACTATGAAGATACAAGATTGAAGACTTCGTGCCATGTCCGGATGGGACTTTCCTTGGCATGGAAGGCAAGCTTGGCGGTGCGGATATTCAAGATCTCCTACCATTGTAACCGACTCTGTGTAACCCTAACTCTATCCGGTGTCTATATAAACCGGAGGGTTGTAGTCCGTAGGACATCAACTCCATATACAACAATCATACCATAGGCTAGCTTCTAGGGTTTAGCCTCCTTGATCTCGTGGTAGATCTACTCTTGTCTACCCATATCATCAATATTAATCAAGCAGGACATAGGGTTTTACCTCCATCAAGAGGGCCCGAACCTGGGTAAAACATCGTGTTCCCTGCCTCCTGTTACCATCCGGCCTAGAAGCATAGTTCGGGTCCCCCTACCCGAGATCCGCCGGTTTTGACACCGACATTGGTGCTTTCATTGAGAGTTCCTCTGTGTCGTCGCCTTTAGGCCCGATGGCTCCTTTGATCATCAACAACGATGCGGTCCAGGGTGAGACTTTTCTCCCCGGACAGATCTTCGTCTTCGGCGGCTTCGCTCTGCGGGCCAATTCGCTTGGCCACCTGGAGCAGATCGAAAGCTACGCCCCTGGCCATCAAGTCAGGTTTGGAAGCTTAAACTATACGGCTGACATCCGCGAAGACTTGATCTTCGACGGGTTCGAGCCACGGCCAAGCGCGCCGCACTATCTCGAGGGGCATGATCTAGCTCTGCCTCCGGACAGTGTCCTGGAGGCCGCACACGCATCGGTTCCGACCCCTAACTCGGAGCCTATTGCGCCAATCGAGGATGAGCGGTTGGACGTCACCTCGGGGGCTGCGATCTCAAAGGCGATCGAGCCGAACGCTAGCCCCGCACTCTGCATGATCCGTGACTCCGAGGATCCGGACTCCTTTCCGAACTCCGAACCCCCCGCGCCCCTGCCGATCGAATCCGATTGGGCGCCGATAATGGAGTTCACTGTCGCAGACATCTTTCAGCACTCGCCTTTTGGCGACATCCTGAATTCTCTTAAGTCTCTCTCTTTATCAGGAGAGCCCTGGCCGGATTAAGGTCAACGAGGGTGGGATACGGACGATGAAGAAATTCAAAGCCCACCCACCACCCACTTTGTAGCCACTATCGACGATTTAACCGACATGCTTGACTTCGGCTCCGAAGACATCGACGGTATGGACGACGATGTAGGAGACGAACAGGAACCAGCACCTGTAGGGCGCTGGAAGGCCACCTCGTCATATGACATATATATGGTGGATACCCCAAAAGATGGAGATGGCGATGGAACAGTGGGGGATGACAACCCCAAGAAACACCCAAAGCGCCGGCGTCAGCGGCGCCGCTCTAAATCCCGCCAAAGCAAAAACGGTGATTCCGGCACGGGAGATAATACTACCCCGGATAGCATCGAAGAACACCCACCTCAGCAAGATTCGGCACAGGAAGATGGAGAAGCCAGCCCTCATGAGAGAGCGGCAGACCGAGAGGTCGAGGATGATAACTATACGCCTCCCTCCGAAGACGAGGCAAGCCTCGATGACGACGAATTCGTCATACCATCAGACCCCGCCGAACAAGAGCGTTTCAAACGCAGGCTTTTAGCCACGGCAAGCAGCCTCAAGAAAAAGCAGCAACAGCTTAGAGCTGCCCAAGATTTGCTAGCTGACAGATGGACTGAAGTCCTTGCGGCCGAAGAGTATGAACTCGAATGCCCCTCCAAGAGTTACCCAAAGCGCAGGCCGCTACCCCGATCAGACGAGGAAGCACCTACATCACCAGCGCATGACATGGCAGACCGGCCACCTCGCGGCCGCGACAGAGAGGCCTCTCGGTCCTCCACCCAAGCCATGCCCCGACGCCGCTCAACTAAGGCATGGGAAAATGCACCAAACCTGCGAGACGTACTGGAGGATAAGGAAAGACAAGCAAGATCGATCTACGGATCGCGCAGGCGCCCTACGGCACGTGACGATGATCTTCACTCTGGATACAACAAATCCGGCCGGGCCGAACACAACAGACATAGCTCTTCCGAGGTGCGTCGTGATATAGCCCAGTACAGAGGCGCCGCACACCCTCTATGCTTCACGAATGAAGTAATGGATCATAAAATCCCAGAGGGTTTCAAACCCATAAACATCGAATCATACGATGGCACAACAGATCCGGCGGTATGGATCGAGGATTATCTCCTTCACATCCACATGGCACGCGGCGATGATCTACATGCCATCAAATACCTCCCGCTAAAACTTAAAGGACCGGCCCGGCATTGGCTTAACAGCTTGCCTGCAGACTCAATCGGTTCTTGGGAGGACCTGGAAGCCGCATTCCTCGACAACTTCCAGGGCACTTACGTGCGACCACCGGATGCCTACGACTTAAGCCACATAATTCAGCAGCCAGAGGAATCGGCCAGACAATTCTGGACACAGTTCCTAACAAAGAAAAACCAGATAGTCGACTGTCCGGACGCAGAGGCCCTAGCAGCCTTCAAGCATAACATCCGCGACGAATGGCTTGCCCGGCACCTGGGACAGGAAAAGCCGAAATCTATGGCAGCCCTCACGACACTCATGACCCGCTTTTGCGCGGGAGAAGACAACTGGCTAGCTCGCAGTAACAACTTATCAAAGAACCCTGGTAATTCGGATACCAAGGACAAAAGTGGCAGGACACGTCGGAATAAGCAAAAACGCCGCGTTAGCAGCGACAGCAATGAAGACACAGCAGTCAATGCCGGATTCAAAGGCTATAAATCCGGTCAGCAGAAAAAGCCATTCAAAAAGAATACTCAGGGCCCGTCCAGTTTGGACCGAATACTCGATCGCTTGTGCCAGATACATGGCACCCCCGAAAGGCCAGCCAATCACACTAACAGGGATTGTTGGGTGTTCAAGCAGGCAGGCAAGTTAAGAGCCGAAAACAAAGACAAGGGGCTACACAGTGACGACGAGGAGGAGCCCAAGCCGCCGAACAACAATGGACAGAAGGGATTTCCCCCACAAGTGCGGACGGTGAACATGATATGTGCAACCCACATTCCCAAGAGGGAGCGGAAGCGTGCGCTACGGGACGTATAGGCGATGGAGCCAGTCGCCCCAAAGTTCAAACCATGGTCCTCCTGCCCGGTCACTTTTGATCGAAGGGACCATCCCACTAGCATCTGTCATGGCGGCTTCGCCGCATTGGTTCTCGACCCAATCATCGACGAATTTCATCTCACAAGAGTCGTCATGGACGGCGGCAGTAGCCTGAACCTGCTTTATCAGGATACAGTGCGGAAAATGGGCATAGATCCCTCAAGGATTAAGCCCACAAAAACGACCTTTAAAGGCGTTATACCAGGTGTAGAAGCCAACTGTACAGGCTCAGTAACACTTGACGTGGTCTTCGGATCCCCGGACAATTTCCGAAGCGAAGAGTTAATCTTTGATATAGTCCCGTTTCGCAGTGGCTATCACGCCCTGCTCGGACGAACCGCATTCGCAAAGTTCAATGCGGTGCCGCACTACGCATATCTCAAGCTCAAGATGCCAGGCCCTCGAGGAGTAATCACGGTCAACGGAAACACCGAACGCTCCCTCCGTACGGAGGAGCACACGGCGGCTCTCGCAGCGGAAGTACAAAGTAGCCTTCTTAGGCAATTCCCCAGTCCGGCCGTTAAAAATCCAGACACTGCCAAGCGCGCCCGGAGTAACCCACAGCAGGACCGCCTGGCACACTCTGAGCAACCGTAGCAATGCGGCCCCAACCCCAGCTCTCGCGACATAGCGAAACCAGTACCTCGCGTACATAACTACACCCTTGAAATACCATGGGCACAGGGGAAGGGGCACAATAACGGCACGCCCAAAATACGGCGTAAAACGTACTAGGGGCTGTCGGATTCTTTTTTTTAATTTTTTCTTACTTTCAGGACTCCATACTTCGGACGACCTGTTCAGCAATTCGACTGCCGCACAAACGATGCAAGATCCAGGGAGGCAGACAAGCCATGCCGCATTATGGAACTCCCAGGTGGTCTCTGTTACGAGCGGTATACCTATTTTAAATAAAATTCTGTGGCCTGCCCCTGGTCAGGACATACTAAATAGTCCAATATCTTTTGCTTACCGCACTATTTGTATCGTTCGGCTTTGATAAATAGCCTCTCTATAAACAATGCATAGCTTTCTGTCTATTTTTTGCATTATCTTCTTTTCACATATATGTTTATTAAATGACATGATTGCACCCGTACACCATGGTACGGCAAACACGCCAGGGGCTTCAGTACCCCTCATAATGGTGTGAGAAGTCCGTACACTTTCACAAGTGCGGCACCCCGAACTTATAGCACTATATGCATCGGCTCCGAATCATGATTTGGGTCAATAGTTGGGTTTGCCCGGCTCCTATGTTTTGGTGCCTTACGTTCCGCTATATCGGCTAAGGTAGCACTAGGAGAACCACTGCGATTGTGCCCTGGTTCAGCTGGGTTAAGCACCTCAGTGGAGAAAGCTAAAACTGACTATCATGATGTGGCGAGAGACCGGTCGCTGTTCGAGAGGTTTTTCGAGTCCCTAAAGGCTTATGCCGCTTCGAGCGAGGAGCTGGCTTCGTCCGGCCAAGGCGTGGATAGCGCCCCGAACTCGGTCTTCCGAACTAGGGGCTTCTCCGAAATTTAAAATTATAGAGTTCTATGGCTAAGTGAGAGTGTTCAAGCATTATAGTCCGATTGCCTGGTTCGTTGTGCTGAGCGCCTCCCTCGAAGGACCCAACTATGGGAAAAAGAGCGCTGAGGTTTATCCCGAACACCCCAGCACTAGTGGCATGGGGGCAGAAGCCGACGACTGGCCATCTCTCAATTTTTGATAAACGGCCGCATAGAAAGTAATATTTTAAATTCAATAAGCATTGCTTAGCGCACATGAACAAGTTTTCAGCGCACAGGATAAACACGAGCGAGTTCATTCAAAAATCACATCCTTGGTACATTCATCCGCCACAAGGCGGGCACCTGCAAGAACATCCTTGTAGTAGTTCTCGGGCTTGCGATGCTCCTTCCCCGGCGGCGGCCCGTCCTTCACAAGCTTCTCACCGTCCAGCTTACCCCAGTGCACCTTTGCACGGGCAAGGGCCCGACGGGCACCTTCGATGCAGACGGAGCGCTTGATGACCTCGAGCCTCGGACAGGCCTCCACCAGCCGCCGCACCAGCCCGAAATAGCTCCCAGGCAGGGCCTCTCCGGGCCACAGCCGAACTATGAAGCCCTCCATGGCCTGTTCGGCCGCCTTGTGGAGCTCGACCAGCTGTTTCAGCTAGTCTCTCAAGGGCACAGGGTGTCCGGCCTCAGAATACTGAGACCAGAATACCTTCTCCGTCGAGATACCCTCTTCATCTCGGTAGAATGCGGCGGCGTCGGATACGCTGCGGGGAAGATCTGCGAATGCCCCTGGAGAGCTCCGAATTCGGGTAAGTAACAAGTAGTTCACTTTTATATTTCTGCTTTGCATAAAGAATGCCTTACCCGCTGCTATCTTCCTCATCTCCTCCAACTCTTGGAGGGCCTTTTGGGCTTCGGCCTTGGCAGACTTGGCAGCCTCTAGGGCCGTCGCAAGCTCGGATGCTTGCGCCTTCGACTCAAGCTCCAAACTCTCATGTTTTTTCATGAGAGCCTGAAGCTCTTGCTGCACCTCGCCGACCTGAGCCCCAAGTCTGTCTCGCTCGGTGCGCTCCGCGGCCGTTTTCTTTTAGGCCTCAGACAGCGCCTGCTTAAGAGTCGCCACCTCAGTCGTGGCCCCTACAATAAGCAGTACAATCATGTTATTCTTTTTGCAATCACGCCTTTTTATAGGCACTTTTTCTGTAAGGTATTTCTTACCTTCTTTCTCCTCGAGCCGCCGCTTGGCAAGGCCGAGCTCTTGCTCGGTCCGCTCGAGGTCCTGCTTTAGGACACCCACCTCCGCAGTCAGTGCGGCGGTGGATAGCAGCGAAGCGTGCATATGCATATTGACTCTTTTTTTAGACTCCTGCGAAATTTAATAGATCCTCTATTCGGCTTTTCTTTCCGAACGCCAAACAGAGCATCAGGGGCTACTGTCTATGCGGTAATATTTTTACATATTTTTACTTACCTCGAAGCCTGTTAGAAGGCTAGCGCAAGCTTCAGTCAGTCCGCTCTTGGCGGACTGAACCTTCTGGATCACCGTACTCATAATAGTACGGTGCCCCTTGTCGATGGAGGCGTCGTCAAGCACCTCCAGCAGATTGTCCGGCACCTCTGGTTGGACGGAGGCCGCCGGCTCAGAAGGCTTGCTCCTCTTGGAAGGAGTTCGCCTACCGCGGTCCGGAACTGTGGAAGATTCCGGCACGGTGTCCGGCACAAAGCCGGACTTGGAGCCCTGGGGAGCCTTATCCCCTTCACTCCTGGAGTTTGGGAGGTTGCCTTGCGGCTCCTCCGGGACCACCTCCTCCTGCCCCGGAGCTTGTCGCGACGCCACTTCGGCGTCGTCTGCAGTGCGGGGGGAGACAGCGGGCAGAACTGAGTTCACGTCCGATGAGTCCAGGGAGCCGCCCGACGATTCGTCGAATTCGGCCCGACTGCATAATTACATTCGACATTAGGGAAAGCTGTGCAACAAAGGAACATCATGAGTTACTCTGATATCCGAACTTACGATTTCGCCGGACGCTTGGCCCTGTTTGGCCACTCCTCTTTGCCCTCTTCGGCGTCGGGGGTGTAGTCCGGCGGAGGGGTCTTCCTTTTCCTAGACCCCTCGGCCTCCCCCGTTGGGGCGGCCTTCCTCTTCTCTCCTCCCTCCGCTGGGGGGGGAGAGTTTTCTTCTTCCTCCTCCTCGTTTTCACGGGAGGAGGGCGTCTCGGACTCGTCAGATGACGAGTCCGACACCACCACGTTGCGGGCACTCTTTCGAGTCCCCGTGGTCTTCTTCTTCTTGGCCTTCTTCTCCGGCACCACATAAGGCGCCGGAACCAGCAGCTTCAGTAGTAGAGCTGGGGCTGGGTCTTCGGGCAGCGGAGTCGGACAGTTAATCGGTCCGGATATCGCCCGCCAAGCCTGTCAAAGGTAAGGGAGTTGAGATCCCACATAGAGTCAAACTATGAAAAAAGCTTAACATCCTGTAAAAGGTGTAGATGGCTTACCTCGCTAGCGTGACGCTGCCAGTTGTATCCGTGGTCCTCGGAAGCGGATGCGGGAGCCTCGGCGCCCTTGAATAGCATCTTCCAGGCGTCTTCGTACGTCGTGTCGAAGAGCCTGCTGAGGGTTTGATGTTGCGCCGGGTCAAACTCCCATAGATTAAAATCCCGTTGTTGGCACGAGAGGATCCGGCGGACGAGCATAACCTGGATTACATTAACAAGCCGGATTGGCTTGTTCACCAGGGACTAGATGCATGTTTGCGATCCGGTCACCTCTTTTTCGTCACCCCATGACAGGCCCGTCTCTTTCCAGGACATAAGCCGCGTGGGGGGTCCGAATCGGAACTCGGGGGCTGCGGTCCATTTCGGATCGCGCGGCTCGGTGATGTAAAACCACCCGGATTGCCATCCCTTTAGGGTCTCCACAAAAGAGCCCTCGAACCATAGGACGCTGGCCATCTTGCCCGCCATGGCGCCTCCGCACTCTGCCTGGCTGCCGCGCACCACCTTGGGCTTGACATTGAAGGTCTTGAGCCAGAGGCCGAAATGAGGGCGGACGCGGAGAAAAGCCTCGCACACGACGATAAACGCCGAGATGTTGAGGATGAAGTTCGGGGCCAGATCGTGGAAATCCAGGCCGTAGTAGAACATGAGCCCCCGGACAAATGGGTGGAGTGGAAAATCCAGTCCGCGGAGGAAGTGGGGAATAAATACTACCCTCGCATGGGGCCTTGGGGTGGGGAGAAGCTGCCCCTTTTCGGGAAGCCGGTGCGCGATGTCCTTGGACAGGTATCCGGCCTTCCTTAGCTTCTTGACTTGGCCCTCCGTGGCGGAGGAGACCATCCACTTGCCTCCCGCTCCGGACATTGCTGGAGAAGGTTGAGGTGGGAAGTGCGGGCTTGGGTGCTGGAGCTCGAGTGCGCAGGAGATGGATAGGCAAAGGAGGAAGAAGGCGTAGGTAAACAGGTGGATCCTTATCCTCTTATATGGGCGGATGCGTTGTGCGTCCCCACCTGCCTAGTAAAACTCGCTTGCCTCCCAAGCACCGTGATAAGTGGCGCGGTTGGGTTACCCACGTCCGTATTGATGAGAATCCTGCAAAAGGGGGGTACACGATCTCTGCTTTGACAAGACGTGCCAAGGAAACCGCCTCGCAGAACGTGCTGAGGTGGAAAAGTAAAAACGATTCGAGTAAAGGATTTGGCCGTAGTGTGATGACGCACTGCGGAATACGTCAGCAGATTTGATTTGTGTTAATATTATTCTCTCTATGGCAATATGTGGAAGCTTATTTTGCAGAGCGGGACACTACTCTAGGTGTTTACGATCTTCTATGAAGGACTTGGAGGAGGAACCCGCCTTGCAATGCCGAAGACAATTTGCGCGCCGGACTCGTCGTCATTGAAGCCTGGTTCAGGGGCTACTGAGGGAGTCCTGGATTAGGGGGTGTTCGGGTAGCCGGACTATACCTTCAGCCGGACTCCTGGACTATGAAGATACAAGATTGAAGACTCCGTCCCGTGTCCGGATGGGACTTTCCTTGGCGTGGAAGGCAAGCTTGGCGGTGCGGATATTAAAGATCTCCTACCATTGTAACCGACTCTGTGTAACCCTAACCCTATCCGGTGTCTATATAAACCGGAGGGTTGTAGTCCGTAGGACATCAACTCCATATACAACAATCATACCATAGGCTAGCTTCTAGGGTTTAGCCTCCTTGATCTCGTGGTAGATCTACTCTTGTACTACCCATATCATCAATATTAATCAAGCAGGACATAGGGTTTTACCTCCATCAAGAGGGCCTGAACCTGGGTAAAACATTGTGTTCCCTGCCTCCTGTTACCATCCGTCCTAGACGCACAGTTCGGGACCCCCTACCCGAGATCCGCCGGTTTTGACACCGACAAAGGTTGTGTAGTAGACATCAAGCTCTTTTCTGGCGCCATTGCCAGGGAGGTTAGCGCTTGAAGGTATATCTTTAGATCTTGCAATCGAGTCTTTTAGTTTCTTGTTTTATCACTAGTTTAGTTTATAAAAGAAAACTATAAAAAATGGAATTGAGTTTGTCTCATACGCTTCACCTTTTTAATATCTTTCGTGAGTATGATGGAAAGGATAATTGTGCTCAAGTGCTAGAAGAAGAAATCTATAAAATGTTTGGCACTAAATATTTGAATGATGAGCATGATTGCAATGTTGTTAGTACGAATTCTTTGAATATCCATGATACTAATGATGATTTCACTAGTTATGATGAAAATGTCTCCTATAAACATGTCAATTTTTGTGGAGTGCATTGGGTTTGTAAGTACACACCAAATAGGGAAGATATATATTGCAAGAGGCATAAGTACTTAGAAACTGAATTGTTGCAAGAAAGTCTTGATGATTGTGCTGAAAAATTCAATATTTTCGCGCCCCTTGTGAACTTTGCAGTGAACATGGTAATTTAAATCTCCAATGCAAATTGTTTCATGACTGAATCGTATCCAAAAATTGTGATAATTTGATTACCCTTGAGCATCATAAAGAGCTTAGTCTTCTTTTGGGGTATGAGGAAATGAAACGTATAACTGAGGGTATTCCAAAGTTTAATCTTGATAGATTTCTTGATTTTGATCTAGGGAAAATTTATATGTATTGTGCGGTGAATTGTATTGAAAATCCTTATATTGCCAATTACATAAAGAAAAGAAAACAAATAGAAGATGAAGAGAATACTAATGAAAGGGAAGACACTTCCCAATATCCTCCTATTATTTCTTATGATGAATCAGGTAACGAGGAGGAGCCTCCTATTCAACCAATCTCATTAATAAGGAGCTCCAAAAAGAGGATTGAACCCACACATGATGTGGTGAAGAAGAATAAAAGAAAAAGGAAGAGAGGTAAAAAGATATCTCTCCCAAATAATGCTGCTCCTATTACTATTGTGCCTCACGGAATTATAATTGTGGAAGATAATGATACTTCTTATGATCTTGAAAATCTTTTTGGCACTTGCTTGGAAGAATATGATAATTGCTATACTATTGGTGCTATCCATACTATTAATGATGAGAGTGATTATGCTTATGATATGAAAAGGCCCAAGCTTGGGGATGCTACATTTAGTGAAGATGATATTTTTAGTCTCCCAAGTTTTGATATGCAAATTTATAATGATGATAGCATGCCTCCTACTTATGATGATTATTGTGATGATACCTATGCTATAAAAAGTAGTGATTATATTTATAAGACTTGCCATGATTATGATTACCCATTCTCTGAACATTACTCTTTTAATGTGGAAACAATTTATAGTATTCGAGTCTCTTATGATACTCACACTATTCCGATTGAGAAGAATTTTGCTTATGTGGAGAGTAATAAAATTTCTATGCTTGTAGATCATGAAAAGAATGATTTAGGTGCTGGTTATATTGTTGAATTCATTCATGATGCTACTGAAAATTATTATGAGGGAGGAATATATGCTTGTAGAAATTGCAATAATATCAAGTTTCCTCTCTTTGTGCTTAAAATTTTGAAGTTATGCTTGTTCTACCTTCCTATGCAAGTTGATTATTGTTTCCACAAGTTGTTTGCTCACAAAATCCCTATGCATAGGAAGTGGGTTAGACTTAAATGTGCTAGTAATATTCTTCATGATGATCTCTTTATGTTACAATTCTTATCTTTTATGCGAGCATCGTTGAAATCATAATGCCTAGCTAGGGGCGTTAAACGATAGCGCTTGTTGGGAGGCAACCCAATTTTATTTTTGTTCCTTGCTTTTTGTTCCTGTTTAGCAATAAATAATTCATCTAGCCCATTTTTATATGTGGTTTTATGATTTTAATTAGTGTTTGTGCCAAGTAGAACCTTTGGGGAGACTTGGGGAAAGTCTTGTTGATCATGCTGTAAAAAACAGAAACTTTAGCGCTCACGAGAATTGCTTCCATTTTTATTTGGAGAGTGCTATTTAGTTAATTCTTTTTGCAGATGATCAATAGATAAATTCCTCAGGTCCAGCAATTTATTTTAGAATTTTTGGGGTTCCATAAGTCCGCGTTAGTTACAAATTACTACAGATTGTTCTGTTTTTGACAGATTCTGTTTTTTCGTGTGTTGTCTACTTATTTTGATGAATCTATGGATAGTAAAAGAGTTTATAAGACATAGAGAAGTTTGAATACAGTAGGTTTAACACCAATATAAATAAATAATGAGTTCATTACAGTACCTTGAAGTGGTGATTTACGTTCTTATGCTAACGGAGCTCACGAGTTTTCTGTTAAGTTTTGTGTTGTGAAGTTTTCAAGTTTTGGGTGAAGATTCGATGGACTATGGAATAAGGAGTGGCAAGAGCCTAAGCTTGGGGATTCCCAAGGCACCCCAAGGTAATATTCAAGGACAACCAAAAGCCTAAGCTTGGGGATGCCCCGGAAGGCATCCCCTCTTTTGTCTTCGCTCATCGGTAACTTTACTTGGAGCTATATTTTTATTCGCCACATGATATGTGTTTTGCTTGGAGCGTCATTTTATTTTCTTTTGTTTTGCTTTCTGTTTGAATAAAATACCAAGATCTGAAATTCTTAAATGTTAGAGAGTCTTCATATAGTTGCATAATTATTCGACTACTCATTGATCTTCACTTATATCTTTCGGAGTAGTTTGTCGTTGCTCTATTGCTTCACTTATATCCTTTTAGAGCACGGTGGTGGTTTTATTTTGAAGAATTAGATGAACTCGCGTGCTTCACTTATATTATTTTGGGAGTCTTTAGAACAGCATGGTAGTTTGCTTTGGTTATGAAACTAGTCTTAATATGATGGGCATCCAAGAGGGATATAATAAAAACTTCCACATAGAGTGCATTGAATACTATGAGAAGTTTGATACTTGATGATTGTTTTGAGATATGAGGATGGTAATATTAGAGTCATGCTAGTTGAGTAGTTGTGGATTTGAGAGATACTTGTGTTAAAGTTTGTGATTCCCGTAGCATGCACGTATGGTGAACCGTTATGTGACGAAGTCAGAGCATGATGTATTTATTGATTATCCTCCTTAATCAGTGGCGGTCGGGGACGAGCGATGGTATTTTCCTACCAATCTATCCCCCTAGGAGCATGCGCGTAGTACTTTGTTTCGATAACTAATAGATTTTTGCAATAAGTATGTGAGTTCTTTATGACTAATGTTGAGTCCATGGATTATACGCACTCTCACCCTTCCACCATTGCTAGCCTCTCTAGTACCGCGCAACTTTCGCCGGTACCATAAACCCACCATATACCTTCCTCAAAACAGCCACCATACCTACCTGTCATGGCATTTCCATAGCCATTCTGAGATATATTGCCATGCAACTTTCCACCGTTCCGTTTGTTATGACACGCTTCATCATTGTCATATTGCTTGCATGATCATGTAGTTGACATCGTATTTGTGGCAAAGCCACTGTTCATAATTCTTTCATACATGTCACTCATGCATCATTGCACATCCCGGTATACCGCCGGAGGCATTCATATAGAGTCATATCTTGTTCTAAGTATCGAGTTGTAATTCTTGAGTTGTAAGTAAATAGAAGTGTGATGATCATCATTATTAGAGCATTGTCGCAGTGAGGAAAGGATGATGGAGACCATGATTCCCCCACAAAAATAAATAAATAAAAGAGGCCAAAGAAGCCCAAATAAAAAAAGGAGAAAATAGGCCATAAAAAAAGAGAAGGCCCAAATAAAAAAATAAAAAAATATATAAAAAATGAGAGAAAAATAGAGAAGGGGCAATGCTACTATCCTTTTACCACACTTGTGCTTCAAAGTAGCACAATGATCTTCATGATAGAGAGTCTCCTATGTTGTCACTTTCATATACTAGTGGGAATCTTTCATTATAAGAACTTGGCTTGTATATTCCAATGATGGGCTTCCTCAAAATGCCCTAGGTCTTCGTGAGCAAGCAAGTTGGATGCACACCCACTTAGTTTCTTTTTGAGCTTTCATACACTTATAGCTCTAGTGCATCTGTTGCATGGCAATCCCTACTCACTCACATTGATATCTATTGATGGTCATCTCCATAGCCCGTTGATACGCCTAGTTGATTTGAGACTATCTTCTCCTTTTTGTCTTCTCCACAACCACCATTCTATTCCACCTATAGTGCTATGTCCATGGCTCACGCTCATATATTGCGTGAAGATTGAAAAAATTTGAGAACATCAAAAGTATGAAACAATTGCTTGGCTTGTCATCGGGGTTGTGCATGATTTAAATATTTTGTGTGGTGAAGATGGAGCATAGCCAGACTATATGATTTTGTAGGGATAGCTTTCTTTGGCCATGTTATTTTGAGAAGACATGATTGCTTAGTTAGTATGCTTGAAGTATTATTATTTTTATGTCAATATGAACTTTTATCTTGAATCTTATGGATCTGAATATTCTTGCCACAATATAGAGAATTACATGGATAAATATGTTAGGTAGCATTCCACATAAAAAATTCTGTTTTTATCATTTACCTACTCGAGGACGAGCAAGAATTCAGTTTGGGGATGCTGATACGTCTCCAACGTATCTATAATTTTTGATTGTTCCATGCTATTATATTATCAACTTTGGATGTTTATGGGCTTTATTATACACTTTTATATCATTTTTTGGGACTAACCTATTAACCCAGAGCCCAGTGCCAGTTTCTGTTTTTTGCCTATTTTAGGGTTTCGAAGAAAAGGAAAATCAAACGGAGTCCAAATGACCTGAAACTTCACGGAACTTATTTTTGGATCAGAAGAAGCCCAGAAGACTTGGAGTCTACGTAAGGGAAGCTTCGAGGAGGCCACGAGGAAGGGGGCGCCCACCCCCTGGGCGCGCCCTCCACCCTCGTGGGCCCCTCATGCCCCCCTGACGTACTTCTTCCGCCTATATATCTCCATATACCCTAAAAACATCCGGGAGCACAATAGATCGGGAATTCCGCCGTCAGAAGCCTCCGTAGCCACCAAAAACCAATCTAGACCCGTTCTGGCACCCTGTCGGAGGGGGCAACCCCTCTCCGGTGGCCATCTTCATCATCCCGGTGCTCTCCATGACAAGGAGGGAGTAGTTCTCCCTTGGGGCTGAGGGTATGTACCAGTAGCTATGTGTTTGATCTCTCTCTCTCTCTCTCTCGTGTTCTTGAGATGATACGATCTTGATGTATCGCGAGCTTTGCTATTATAGTTGGATCTTATGTTTCTCCTCCCCCTCTACTCTCTTGTAATGAATTGAGTTTCCCCTTTGAAGTTATCTTATCGGATTGAGTCTTTAAAGATTTGAGAACACTTGATGTATGTCTTGCCGTGCATATCTGTGGTGACAATGGGATACCACGTGATTCACTTGATGTATGTTTTGGTGATCAACTTGCGGGTTCCACCCATGAACCTATGCATAGGGGTTGGCACACGTTTTCGTCATGATTCTCCGGTAGAAACTTTGGGGCACTCTTTGAGGTTCTATGTGTTGGTTGAATAGATGAATCTGAGATTGTGTGACGCATATCATATAATCATACCCACGGATACTTGAGGTGACATTGGAGTATCTAGGTGACATTAGGGTTTTGGTTGATTTGTGTCGTAAGGTGTTATTCTAGTACGGACTCTAGGGCTGTTTGTGACACTTATAGGAATAGCCCAACGGATTGATTGGAAAGAATAACTTTGAGGTGGTTTCGTACCCTACCATAATCTCTTCGTTTGTTCTCCGCTATTAGTGACTTTGGAGTGACTCTTTGTTGCATGTTGAGGGTAGTTATGTGATCCAATTATGTTAGTATTGTTGAGGGAACTTGCACTAGTGAAATTATGAACCCTAGGCCTTGTTTCAATGCATTGCAATACCGTTTACGCTCACTTTTATCATTAGTTACCTTGCTGTTTTATAATTTCAGATTACAAAAACTATTATCTACTATCTATATACCACTTGTATCACCATCTCTTCGCCAAACTAGTGCACCTATAAAATTTACCATTGTATTGGGTGTGTTGGGGACACAAGAGACTCTTTGTTATTTGGTTGCAGGGTTGCTTGAGAGAGACCATCTTCATCCTACGCCTCCTACGGATTGATAAACCTTAGGTCATCCACTTGAGGGAAATTTGCTACTGTCCTACAAACCTCTGCACTTGGAGGCCCAACAACGTCTCCAAGAAGAAGGTTGTGTAGTAGACATCAGGCTGCTATAGGCTTCGGTTAGTCCACTCTTGACGGACTGAGCCCTCTCAATCACCGTACCCATAAGGATACGGTGTTCATGTTGGGTAACGTAGTAATTTCAAAAAAATTCCTACGCACACGCAAGATCATGGTGATGCATAGCAACGAAAGGGGAGAGTGTTGTCTACGTACCCTCGTAGACCGGCAATGGAAGTGTTGACACAACGTAGAGGAAGTAGTCGTACGTCTTCCCGATCTGACCGATCCAAGCACCGAACGTACGGCACCTCCGAGTTCTAGCACACGTTCAGCTCGATGATGATCCCCGGACTCCGATCCAGCAAAGTGTCGGGGAAGAGTTCCGTCAGCACGACGGCGTGGTGACGATCTTGATGTTCAACTGTCGCAGGGCTTCGCCTAAGCACCACTACAATATTATCGAGGATTATGGTGGAAGGGAGCACCGCACACGGCTAAGAAAACGATCACGTGGATCAACTTGTGTGTCTAGGGGTGCCCCCTGCCCCCGTATATAAAGGAGCAAGGGGAGGAGGACGGCCGGCCCTATGGCGCACCAAGGAGGAGTCCTCCTCCTAGTAGGAGTATGACTCATACTAGGAGGGGGAAGGAAGTGGGGAGGGAGAAGGAAAGGGGGGCGCCCCCCCCCCCTCTCCTAGTCCAATTCGGACCAAGGGGGAGGAGGCGCGCGGCCCACCCTGGCTGCCCTTCTCTCTCTCCACTAAGGCCCATATGGCCCATTACTTCTCCCGAGGGGGTTCCGGTAACCCTCCGGCTCTCCGGTTTTCTCCGAAATCACCCGGAACACTTCCGGTGTCCGAATATAGCCGTCCAATATATCAATCTTTATGTCTCGACCATTTTGAGACTCCTCGTCATGTCCGTGATCACATCCGGGACTCCGAACTAACTTCGGTACATCAAAACTCATAATATAACTATAATCGAAACCTTAAGCGTGCGGACCCTACGGGTTCGAGAACAATGTAGACATGACCGAGACATGTCTCCGGTCAATAACCAATAGTGGAACCTGGATGCTCATATTGGCTCCCACATATTCTATGAAGATCTTTATCGGTCAGACCGCATAACAACATACGTTGTTCCCTTTGTCATCGGTATGTTACTTGCTCGAGATTCGATCGTCGGTATCTCAATACCTAGTTCAATCTCGTTACCGGCAAGTCTCTTTACTCGTTTCGTAATACATCATCTCGCAACTAACTTATTAGTTGCAATGCTTGCAAGGCTTATGTGATGTGCATTACCGAGAGGGCCCAGAGATACCTCTCCGACAATCAGAGTGACAAATCCTAATCTCGAAATACGCCAACCCAACATTTACCTTTGGAGACACCTGTAGAGCTCCTTTATAATCACCTAGTTACGTTGTGACGTTTGGTAGCACACAAAGTGTTCCTCCGGCAAACGGGAGTTGCATAATCTCATAGTCATAGGAACATGTATAAGTCATGAAGAAAGCAATAGCAACATACTAAACAATCGGGTGCTAAGCTAATGGAATGGGTCATTTCAATCACATCATTCTTCTAATGATGTGATCCTGTTAATAAAATAACAACTCTTTTGTTCATGGTTAGGAAACATAACCATCTTCGATTAACGAGCTAGTCAATTAGAGGCATACTAGTGACACTCTGTTTGTCTATGTATTCACACATGTATTATGTTTCCGGTTAATACAATTCTAGCATGAATAACAAACATTTATCATGATATAAGGAAATAAATAATAACTTTATTATTGCCTCTAGGGCATATTTCCTTCAGTCTACCACTTGCACTAGAGTAAATAATCTAGTTCACATCGCCATGTGATTCAACATTAATAGTTCACATCACCATGTGATTAACACCCATAGTTCACATTGTCATGTGACCTATACCCAAAGGGTTTACTAGAGTCAGTAATCTAGTTCACATCGTTTATGTGATTAACACCCAAAGAGTACTGAGGTGTGATCATGTTTTGCTTGTGAGATAATTTTAGTCAATGGGTCTGTCACATACACATCCGTAAGTATTTTGCGAATTCTATGTCTACAATGCTCTGCATGGAGCTACTCTAGCTAATTTCTCCCACTTTTAATATGTATCTAGATTGAGACTTAGAGTCATCCAGATCTGTGTCAAAACTTGCATCGACGTAACCTTTTACGATGAACCTTTTTGTCACCTCCATAATTGAGAAATATTTCCTTATTCCACTAAGGATAATTTTGACTGCTGTCCAGTGATCTACTCTTAGATCACTATTGTACTCCCTTGCTTAACACAGTGTAGGGTATACAATAGATCTGGTACACAGCATGGCATACTTTATAGAACCTATGGCTGAGGCATAGGGAATGACTTTCATTCTCTTTCTATCTTCTGCCGTGGTCAAGCTTTGAGTCTTACTCTATTTCACACCTGGTAACACAGCCAAGAACTCTTTCTTTGACTGTTCCAATTTTTGAACTACTTCAAAATATTGTCAAGGTATGTACTCATTGAAAAAAAACTTATCAAGCGTCTTGATCTATCTCTATAGATCTTGATGCTTAATATGTAAGCAGCTTCACCGAGGTCTTTCTTTGAAAAACTTCTTTCAAAACACTCCTTTATGCTTTGAAGAATAATTCTACATTATTTCCGATCAACAATATGTCATTCACATATACTTATCTGAAATGTTGTAGTGCTCCCACTCACTTTCTTGTAAATACAGGCTTCACCGCAAGTCTGTATAAAACTATATGCTTTGATCATCTCATCAAAGCGCATATTCCAACTCCGAGATGCTTGCACCAGTCCATAGATGGATCCCTGGAGCTTGCACATTTTGTTAGCACCTTTAGGATTGAAAAAACCTTCTGGTTGTATCATATACAACTCTTCTTTAATAAATCCATTAAGGAATGCAGTTTTGTTTATCCATTTGCCGGATTTCATAAAATGCGGCAATTGCTAACATGATTCGGACAGACTTAAGCATAGATACGAGTTAGAAACTCTCATCGTAGTCAACACCTTGAACTTGTCGAAAAACCTTTTTGCGACAATTCTAGCTTTGTAGATAGTAACACTACTATCAGCGTCCGTCTTCCTCTTGAAAACCCATTTAATCTCAATGGCTTGCCGATCATTGGGCAAGTCAATCAAAGTCCATACATTGTTCTCATACATGGATCTCATCTCAGATTTCATGGCCTCAAGCCATTTCGCGGAATCTGGGCTCATCATCGCTTCCTCATAGTTCGTAGGCTCGTCATGGTCAAGTAACATGACCTCCAGAACAAGATTACCGTACCACTCTGGTGCGGATCTCACTCTAGTTTTACCTACGAGGTTCGGTAGTAACTTGATCTGAAGTTACATGATCATCATCATTAGCTTCCTCACTAATCGGTCTAGTAGTCACAGGAACAGATTTCTGTGATGAACTACTTTCCAATAAGGGAGCAGGTACAGTTACCTCATCAAGTTCTACTTTCCTCCCACTCACTTCTTTCGAGAGAAACTCCTTCTCTAGAAAGGATCCATTTTCAGCAATGAATAACTTGCCTTCGGATCTGTGATAGAAGGTGTATCCAATAGTTTCTTTTGGATATCCTATGAAGACACATTTCTCCGATTTGGGTTCGAGCTTATCAGGTTGAAGTTTTTTCACATAAGCATCGCAACCCCAAACTTTTAGAAATGACAACTTTGGTTTCTTGCCAAACCACAGTTCAGATTGTGTCGTCTCAACGGACTTAGATGGTGACTCAGATGGTGCCCTTTTAAACGTGAATGCAGCTGTCTTTAATGCATAACCCCAAAACGATGTTGGTAAATCTGTAAGAAACATCATAGATTGCACTATATCCAATAAAGTACGGTTATGACGTTCGGACACACCATTATGCTGTGGTGTTCCAGGTGGCACGAATTTGTGAAACTATTCCACATAGTTTTAATTGAAGACCAAACTCGTAACTCAAATATTTGTCTCCGCGATCAGATCGTAGAAACCTTATTTTTCTTGTTACGATGATTTTCCACTTCACTCTGAAATTCCTTGAACTTTTCAAATGTTTTAGACTTAGGTTTATCAAGCAGATATACCCATATCTGCTCAAATCATATGTGAAGGTCAGAAAATAACGATACCCACTGCGAGCTTCAACACTCATCGGATCGCATACATCAGTATGTATTATTTCCAATAAGTCAGTTGCTCGCTCCATTGTTCCGGAGAACGGAGTCTTTAGTCATCTTGCCCATAAGGCATGGTTCGCAAGCACCAAGTGATTCATAATCAAGTGATTCCAAAATCCCATCAGCATGGAGTTTCTTCATGCGCTTCACACCAATATGACCTAAACGACAGTGCCACAAATAAGTTGCACTATCATTATTAACTTTGCATCTTTTGGTTTCAATATTATGAATATGTGTATCACTACGATCGTGATCCAATGAACTATTTTCATTGGGTGTGTAACCATATAAGGTTTTATTCATGTAAACAGAACAACAATTTATTCTTTTACTTAAATGAATAACTGTATTACAATAAACATGATCAAATCATATTCATGCTCAACGCAAACACCAAATAACACTTATTTAGTTTCAACACTAATCCCGAAAGTATAGGGTGTGTGAGATGATGATCATATCAATCTTGGAACCACTTCCAACACACATCGTCACTTCACCCTTAACTAGTCTCTATTTATTCTGCAACTCCCGTTTCGAGTTACTAATCTTAGCAACTGAACTAGTATCAAATACTGAGGGGTTGCTATAAATACTAGTAAAGTACACATCAATAACATGTATATCAAATATACTTATGTTCACTTTGTCATCCTTCTTATCCACCAATCACTTAGGGTAGTTCCGCTTCCAGTGACCAGTCCCTTTGCAGTAGAAGCACTTAGTCTCAGGCTTAGGACCAGACTTGGGCTTCTTCACTTGAGCAGCAACTTGCTTGTTGTTCTTCTTGAAGTTCCCCTTTTTCCCTTTGCCCTTTTCTTGAAACTAGTGGTCTCGTCAACCATCAACACTTGATGTTTTTCTTGATTTCTACCTTCGTCAATTTCAGCATTACGAAGAGCTTGGGAATCGTTTCCGATACCCTTGCATATCATAGTTCATCACGAAGTTCTACTAACTTGGTGTTGGTGACTGGAGAATTCTGTCAAGCACTATTTTATCTGGAAGATTAACTCCCACTTGATTCAAGCGATTGTAGTACCCAGACAATCTGAGCACATGCTCACTAGTTCAGCGATTCTCCTCCATCTTTTAGCTATATAACTTGTTGGAGACTTCATATCTCTCAACTCAGGTATTTTCTTGAAATATTAACTTCAACTCCTAGAACATCTCATATGGTCCATGACGTTCAAAACGTCTTTGAAGTCCCGATTCTAAGCCGTTAAGCATGGTGCACTAAACTATCAAGTAGTCATCATATTGAGCTAGCCAAACATTCATAACTTCTGCATTTGCTCCTGCAATAGGTCTATCACCTAGCGGTGCATCAAGGACATAATTCTTCTATGCAGCAATGAGGATAAACCTCAGATCACGGATCCAATCCGCATCATTGCTACTAACATCTTTCAACACAATTTTCTCTAGGAACATATCAAAATAAACATATGAAAGCAACAACGCGAGCTATTGATCTACAACATAGATATGCTAATACTACCAGGACTAAGTTCATGATAAATTAAAGTTCAATTAATCATATTACATAGACATCCCTCTAATCCTCTAAGTGATCACGTGATCCAAATCAACTAAACCATGTCCGATCATCACGTGAGATGGAGTAGTTTCATTAGTGAACATCACTATGTTGATCATATCTACTATATGATTCACGCTCGACCTTTTGGTCTCCGTGTTCCGAGGCCATATCTGTATATGCTTGGCTCGTCAAGTATAACCTGAGTATTCCGCTTGTGCAACTGTTTTGCACCCGTTGTATTTGAACGTAGAGCCTATCACACCCGATCATCACGTGGTGTCTCAGCACGAAGAACTTTCGCAACGGTGCATACTCAGGGAGAACACTTCTTGATAATTAGTGAGAGATCATCTTAAAATGCTACCGTCAAACTAAGCAAAATAAGATGTATAAAAGATAAACATCACATGCAATTAATATAAGTGATATGATATGGCCATCATCATCTTGTGCTTGTGATCTCCATCTTCGAAACACCATCATGATCACCATCGTCACCGGCGCGACACCTTGATCACCATCGTAGCATCGTTGTCGTCTCGCCAAACTTATGCTTCCACGACTATCGCTACCGCTTAGTGATAAAGTAAAGCATTACAGCGCAATTGCATTGCATACAATAAAGCGACAACCATATGGCTCCTGCCAGTTGCCGATAACTTGGTTACAAAACATGATCATCTCATACAATAAAATTTAGCATCATGTCTTAACCATATCACATCACAACATGCCCTGCAAAAACAAGTTAGACGTCCTCTATTTTGTTGTTGCAAGTTTTACGTGGCTGCTACGGGCTTAAGCAAGAACCAATCTTACCTACGCATCAAAACCACAACGATAGTTTGTCAAGTTGGTGTTGTTTTAACCTTCGCAAGGACCGGGAGTAGCCACACTTGGTTCAACTAAAGTTGGAGAAACTGACACCCGCTAGCCACCTTTGTGCAAAGCACGTCGGGAGAACCGGTCTCACATAAGCGTACGCGTAATGTTGGTCCGGGCCGCTTCGTCCAACAATACCGCTGAACCAAAGTAAGACATGCTGGTAAGCAGTATGACTTATATCGCCCACAACTCACTTGTGTTCTACTCGTGCATATAACATCAACACATAAAACCTAGGCTCGGATGCCACTGTTGGGTAACGTAGTAATTTCAAAAAAAATCCTACGCACACGCAAGATCATGGTGATGCATAGCAACGAAAGGGGAGAGTGTTGTCTACGTACCCTCGTAGACCGGCAACAGAAGTGTTGACACAACGTAGAGGAAGTAGTCGTACGTCTTCCCGATCCGACCGATCCAAGCACCGAACGTACGGCACCTCCGAGTTCTAGCACACGTTCAGCTCGATGACGATCCCCGAACTCCGATCCAGCAAAGTGTCAGGGAAGAGTTCTGTCAGCACAATGGCGTGGTGACGATCTTGATGTTCAACTGTCGCAGGGCTTCGCCTAAGCACCACTACAATATTATCGAGGATTATGGTGGAAGGGGGCACCGCACACGGCTAAGAAAACGATCACGTGGATCAACTTGTGTGTCTAGGGGTGCCCCCTGCCCCCGTATATAAAGGAGCAAGGGGAGGAGGTCGGCCGGCCCTATGGCGCACCAAGGAGGAGTCCTCCTCCTAGTAGGAGTAGGACTCCTACTAGGAGGGGGAAGGAAGTGGGGAGGGAGAAGGAAAGGGGGGCGCCGCCCCCCCTCTCCTAGTCCAATTCGGACCAAGGGGGAGGAGGCGCGCGGCCCACCCTGGCTGCCCTTCTCTCTCCACTAAGGCCCATATGGCCCATTACTTCTCCCGAGGGGGTTCCGGTAACCCTCCGGCTCTCCGGTTTTCTCCGAAATCACCCGAAACACTTCCGGTGTCCGAATATAGCCGTCCAATATATCAATCTTTATGTCTCGACCATTTCAAGACTCCTCGTCATGTCCGTGATCACATCCGGGACTCCGAACTAACTTCAGTACATCAAAACTCATAAACTCATAATATAACTGTCATCGAAACCTTAAGCTTGCGGACCCTACGGGTTCGAGAACAATGTAGACATGACCGAGACATGTCTCCGGTCAATAACCAATAGCGGAACCTGGATGCTCATATTGGCTCCCACATATTCTACGAAGATCTTTATCGGTCAGACCGCATAACAACATACGTTGTTCCCTTTGTCATCGGTATGTTACTTGCCCGAGATTCGATCGTCGGTATCTCAATACCTAGTTCAATCTCGTTACCGGCAAGTCTCTTTACTCGTTTCGTAATACATCATCTCACAACTAACTTATTAGTTGCAATGCTTGCAAGGCTTATGTGATGTGCATTACCGAGAGGGCCCAGAGATACCTCTCCAACAATCAGAGTGACAAATCCTAATCTCGAAATACGCCAACCCAACATTTACCTTTGGAGACACCTATAGAGCTCCTTTATAATCACCCAGTTACGTTGTGACGTTTGGTAGCACACAAAGTGTTCCTCTGGCAAATGGGAGTTGCATAATCTCATAGTCATAGGAACATGTATAAGTCATGAAGAAAGCAATAGCAACATACTAAACGATCGGGTGCTAAGCTAATGGAATGGGTCATGTCAATCACATCATTCTTCTAATGATGTGATCCCATTAATAAAATAACAACTCTTTTGTTCATGGTTTGGAAACATAACCATCTTCGATTAACGAGCTAGTCAAGTAGAGGCATACTAGTGACACTCTGTTTGTCTATGTATTCACACATGTATTATGTTTCCGGTTAATACAATTATAGCATGAATAATAAACATTTATCATGATATAAGGAAATAAATAATAACTTTATTATTGCCTCTAGGGCATATTTCCTTCAGTTCATCTACAATGGAAGCGCCTCGTAGCGCTTCCAACAGATTATCCGGTGCCTCTGGTTGGACAAAGGTCACCGGAGGAATAGGCACACCTCCTTCCCTTGAAGGAGGCTACTCACCGGATTCTGGAGCCATATAGGTCTCCGGAACCGTATCCGGCTAGGGGCCAAACTGAACACGGCCCCATCGCCGGTGTCCATGGGGATCTGTTCCCCCGGGTGTTCGGCGACCGAGGTTTTGCCCTCCATTGCCTCCCCGACGGCCTCCTGAACCTCCCCTTGGCATGGGAAGGTCCTTTGGACACCACCTCGGCGTCGCCCTTGGCCTTGGGAGAGTGAGCGGCCGGCGGAGACTCGCTGGCCATCGCCTTCGAATCCAGTGAACCTCTTGATGAGGATCGTAGGGAGTTGTCGTGGGCCGGACTGCAATAGCATGATTAAACATGTGGATACCATGAAGAAGGGAGGCCGGGTACATGGACGTATGCGGGTTTCTAGTACTTACGATGCGGCCAGGGGCTTATTTCGGGGGCGTCGCTCCGGGCTGCTGTCAACGTCCCACACGGAGTTATCCGCAAGGGGGCCTTTCCCCCTCTTGGGCGCCTCCGCCTCCAGATTTGCGGAGGTCGTCTTCTTCTTCCTCCCCCTATCAGGGGGAGAGTTACTATCTTCCTCCTTGTCATCATCATCTTCGGCGGCGGAGGAGTGAGTCTTGTCTTCGGACGACACGTCCGAAGCTCCCTTGCGGCGGGGGACACTCCGGACCCCCTTGGCCTTCTTCTTCGGTGCCTGATAGGGCATTGGGACCACCATCTTCGCCAGGAGCGGGATGACTGGTTCCTCGGGCAGTGGAGCCGAACATTGAATCCACTCCGCTTTCTCTGTCCATGCCTGAAAAAATAAAAATAGTAAAGTTTAGATATCCTACTTGAACAAGCAAGTAGAGGATACGCCTTGAGTCATGGAAGACTTACCTCACTGGCAGGATGGACAAGATCATGCCCGCGGTCCGAGTCTATGGCCGGTGGCGTCTCATTGCCCTTAAAGAGCAACTTCCAGGCATCTTCGTGAGTGGTTCCGAAGAGCCTTTCCAAGGTTTGGTGCTTCTTCGGATCGAATTCCCATAAAGGGCAAGTTCGGCTTTGGCATGGGAGGATCCGACGAACTAGCATCACCTGGATCACGTCGACGAGCTTGATGTTTTTATCCACCATGCTTTGGATATGCGTCTGCAGTGCTATCAGTTCGTCTGACGAAGACCAATTTGGGCCCTTCTCTATCCAAGAGGTGAGCCACATTGGAGCTCCGGACTTGAATTCGGGAGCCGTGGACCAGGTGGCGTCGCGGGGCTCTGTGATATAGAACCACAGTTTCTGCCACTCCTTGACGGTCTCCACAAAAGTACCTTTGGGCCACGTGACATTGGGCAGCTTGCTCACCATGGCACCTCCGCAATTCGCGTGCTGGCCATCCACCACCTTCGGCTTCACGTTGAAGATCTTGAGCCACAGTCCGAAGTGGGGTTGTGTAGCGACCAGACCTCAAACAGTCTGATCTCTGTGCTCCGGTGTCATCCCTGGATCAGTAATGCTGACACCACACAGTACTCGGAGGATTTATAGCAGAGTAGCAATCACACACTTATTACATCGAGTGTCTCAAAAGAGAACTTATTACAATAAATATGGCTTAAGGCCATCTAATAACGATAACAGCGGAAGGCTTGGAAGATAAGTGAGTCCATCAACTCCAACGGCATCACTGAGTATAGAACCACGACCTAAAAACTCCTTAATCGTCGTCTAAAAAGTCTACAACATTAACGTTGCAGCCCGAAAACGGGTCAGCACATGGAATATGCTGGCAAGGTAACACATAGAGAGTAATGAAATGAATAGCTATACTATATGCATATTTGGCTAGTGGAAAGCTCTATGGTTACAGGTTTGCGTAAAGCCAATTTTTCCCTACTTCAAAGGAATAATTTTATTTAACTATCATGGTGGTTGTTAAACATTGAGAATGGTTGACAGCATTCTCAATCCCAATTAAGCATCATCATTAAACTCAACAAAATTAATTTAAAGTAACATGATGAGATTCACATGATAATCCAAGTACTAGACACTCAAGATGTCCATAACCGGGGACACGGCTAACCATGATTAGTTTGTTACACTCTACAGAGGTTTGTGCAATTTTCCCCACAAGACTCGATCGCCTCCGTTTGGTTTCTCGCACTACATGGTGTTTGAGAAGACGGATGACCGAGACATAGTCTTTCAGAAGCGCTAGCACCTTACGATCGGGTAGACCGTACCACCTACATCCCCTACATCTGCTAGTCTACCACTGTAAGAGTTCGCATGACTTAGTCAACTATGCTAGAGCCCATAATAGCTTGTGGCTGCACACGGAAGTTTCTAGCATGAATAATCTCATGATCCCTTTGGGCCTGGGTGGCGGTCCAAAAGAAAAACAGGCAAGTCCTGGAATACCCAGGTGCCTCAATCCACCCAGATGTGTGTTTAAGTTGCCACCTTAGATAAACCATTAATTAATAAAACTCATATCTGTCATGGATATCACTCACCCAATCCACGTCTACTAGCATAGCATGGCATAATAAGCAAACGTAGAAGTAGCTCCCAAGGTTTGAAAATAAATAGGTAATAGGTACTACCTCATCTACTTCCCATCCCACAATTTAATTAGATCCTAGTCATGCAATGTGTGAGGATTGATCTAATGCAATAAAACTGGGTAGTAGAAAAGGTATGATCAAAGTGTTACTTGCCTTGCTGATGATCCGGGAAACCTAACGATTCGAAGTAACAGGAGGCGCACTCCGGGTATTCTATCGCAGACAAACAAACAAGCATACAATAAGTACTCATCTAATGCACAGGTAAAACTCAAATAAGAGATCTAACCAAAAGGTTCAACTTAAGAACTCCGGTTGGCAAAAAGAATCAAATCGAACGAAGCAACGAAAATCAAACGGCGAAAGAAAACAACTTCGTTCTACTAATTTAAGGCAAATTTTACAGTAGCAAAAACTTGTTTAAGTTGGTTAAACGAATAGAGGGTTTCGAGACGAAACTCTAGGCGCTTGAATCGCCTGATTCCGATAAATGAGTGAAAAGTTATACTAAAACGAAAATCGGATCAGGAATCGCGATCAGAAAAATCGCGGATTTAATCCAAGAAAAAGAAAAACGATGAACGTCAATTTTTTTTACGACGGCACGAAAAACGAGGTGGCGGCGAACCTCGGCGGCGGGATCTGGCGACGGTGGCGGCAGACGACGGCGGCGGCGGCGGCTAGGGCGGGGCGCGGGCTAGTGTTTGGGGGCGCGGTGGCTGGGCTCGGCTGGCTCCCCGCCCCCCCCCCCCCCCCCGGCTTATAAAGGCCTCCCGGGTCGGTATCCAGGTCAGACACGGCCCGTTAAGGTCGGTTTGCAATTTTTTTTTAAATTATTCCGCTCGGAAGAAAAATAAAAAGAAATACTAAACGGACTCCAAAAATTCCGAAATAAATTTTCACGGGCTTCTAAAATCAAGCCGCACAAGGTGAACATTTATTTGGGACCTAAATGCAATTTTGAAAAACGCACATTTTTCCTAAATTCAAATAAAACACCGAAAAGCTCCGAAATAAAATCTTATTTGATTTTATTATTAAATCCTCAATATTTCTCTATTTTGGGAAAGTCATTTTATTCCCTCTCTCATATTTTTGTAATAGAAATAATTGATGATAAAATAAATAAAATCAAATGATCCTATTCTCAAAATTTGAGAAAACTCAAATATGAAAATAACAAAATCCCCAACTCTCTCCGTGGGTCATTGAGTTGCGTAGAATTTTCTAGGATCAACCAAAATGCAAAATAAAATATGATATGCATTGATGATCTAATGTATAACATTCCAAATTGAAAATTTAGGATGTTACAAACCTACCCTCCTTAAGATGAATCTCGGCCCCGAGATTCGGGTTGGCTAGAAAATAGGTGAGGGTGGTCCTTGAGCAAATCTTCCTCTCGCTCCCAGGTGGCTTCATCCTCTGTGTGGTGGCTCCACTGAACTTTGCAAAACTTGATAACCTTGCTGCGGGTAACTCGGCTGGCAAACTCGAGGATCTTAATTGGTTTCTCCTCGTAGGTCAAATCGTTATCCAACTGAATAGTTTCCAAAGGCACTGTGTCTCTCAACGGTATGTCAGCCATCTCCGCATGGCATTTCTTTAACTGGGAAACGTGGAACACGTCATGAACTCCTGACAATCCTTCGGGCAATTTCAACTTGTAGGCCACTTCTCCCATACGCTCCAAAACTCAATATGGTCCTACAAATCGTGGCGCTAACTTCCCCTTAACTCCAAAACGCTTTGTTCCCCAAAGTGGAGATACTCGAAGATAAGCTCTATCTCCAACTTCGTAAACTGTCTCCTTGCGTTTAGAATCTGCATAACTTTTCTGTCTAGACTGGGCTATCTTGAGCCTATCGCGAATCAACTTCACCTTCTGTTCAGACTCCTTAATCAAGTCAGGTCCAAACAACTGGCGGTCTCCAACTTCGTCCCACGACAACGGTGTCCTGCACCTCCTTCCGTACAAGGCTTCGAAAGGGGCCATCTTTAAACTGGTTTGATAACTGTTGTTGTAAGAGAACTCGGCATATGGCAGATTATCGTCCCAACTAGATCCATAATCTAGCGCACAAGCTCTCAGCATATCCTCCAAAATCTGATTGACTCTCTCGGTCTGTCCATCTGTCTGTGGATGAAAAGCTGTGCTGAACTCTAGCCTGGTTCCCAAAGTTTCATGCAACTGCTTCCAGAACTTTGAGGTAAACTGGGTTCCTCTATCCGATACGATACTCCTTGGAACTCCATGCAGACATACGATCCTGGTCATGTATATCTTTGCCAACTTAGCACTGGTGTAAGTGGTCTTTACTGGGATGAAATGAGCTAGTTTCGTCAATCGATCAACTACAACCCAAATCGAGTCATAGCCTGAATGAGTCCTGGGCAATCCCGTGATAAAATCCATGCCTAGCTTATCCCACTTCCATTCGGGTATCGGCAATGGTTGTAACAATCCTGCTGGCTTCTGATGCTCTGCCTTTACTCTCTGACATACATCACAAACTGCTACATACTCCGCAATATCCTTCTTCATTCCGGTCCACCAGAAGATATCCTTTAGATCCAAATACATCTTGGTATTTCCTGGGTGAATTGAATATGGTGAATCGTGTGCCTCTTGCAAAATCAACTTCCTGATCTCCGGGTCATTGGGCACGTAAACGCGGTCTTCAAACCATAGGGTGTCGTGCTCATCCTCACGAAATCCTTTAGCTTTTCCTTTGCTCAGTTTCTCCTTTATAGCGGCAATCTCTTTGTCGGTCTTCTGAGCTTCCCTGATTCTATCCATCAAAATTGACTGAATCTCCAATGCTGCTACATAGCCTCTCGGAACTATTTCCAAACATAGTTCATGAAGATTTTTTGCTAACTCCTTGGGTATTTCTCCCATCATTAACGTATTGACATGGCTCTTACGGCTTAATGCGTCAGCTACTACATTAGCCTTTCCGGGGTGGTAATGCAATTTCATATCATAATCCTTGATAAGCTCCAACCATCTCCTTTGTCTGAGATTCAACTCCTTCTGTGTGAAAATGTATTTCAAACTCTTATGATCCGTGTACACCTCACAATGGTTTCCAATGAGGAAATGCCTCCGTGTTTTCAAAGCATGCACTACGGCTGCTAACTCCAAATCATGCGTGGCTTAATTCAACTCATGAGGCTTCAGTTGTCTTGAGGCATATGAAACAACTCTCCCTTCTTGCATAAGCACTGCTCCAAGTCCTCGACGTGAAGCGTCGCAATACACCTCATAATCCTTGGTCTGGTCTGGCAAAATCAACACTGGTGGGGTAACCAAATGTTTCTTCAACTCCTGGAAACTAGCCTCACATTCCTCCGTCCATATGAACTTGGTATCCTTCTTTAACAACTCCGTCATAGGCTTCGCAATCTTTGAGAAATTCTCAATAAATCTCCGGTAGTATCCTGCGAGTCCAAGAAAACTCCGGATCTCTCCAACTATTGTTGGGGCTACCCACTTGGTCACGGTTTCAACTTTGGTGGGATCAACTGCTATACCTTCTCCAGATATAACGTGTCCGAGGAATCCTACTTCCTTCAACCAAAACTCACATTTGCTGAACTTGGCATATAATTGATGTTCTCTGAGCTTTCCAAGCACCAAACGCAAATGCTCCTTATGCTCCTCTTCATTCTTCGAATATACCAGGATATCATCAATGAACACTACGACGAACTTATCCAAAAACTCCATAAACACTTTGTTCATCATGTTCATAAAATAGGTAGGTGCGTTAGTCAGACCAAATGACATAACGGTATACTCGTACAGCCCATACCTGGTGGTAAAAGCTGTCTTCGGAATATCCTGTTCTCGAATCTTCAACTGGTGGTATCCTGATCGCACATCGATCTTGGAAAATACCTTAGCTCCTTGCAATCGATCAAACAGATCATTAATCATTGGTAGTGGGTACTTGTTCTTGATTGTTACTTCATTCAGTCCTCGATAATCAACAACCATCCTTAACGATCCATCCTTCTTTTCTACCAGAAGTACTGGCGATCCCCAAGGCGAAGAACTTGGGCGAATAAATCCCTTATCCAGTAACTCCTTAATCTGCTTCTTAATTTCCACCAAATCCTTTGCTGGCATCCTATATGGTCTCTTTGATATTGGCCCTGTGCCTGGCAATAGCTCAATCAAGAACTCAATATCTCTATCCAGTGGCATGTCGGGCAACTCTTCTGGAAATACTTCAGGAAAATCCCTTACCACTGGTACTTCCTCCTGCACAACTCCTGTTAGGCAATTTACTTGGGTCCTCTTTGGCACATGTCGGGATACATACTTGATCCTTCTCCCTTCTGGTGTGGTAAGCAAAATTGACTTGCTAGCACATTCAATATTCCCTTCATACTTTGATAACCAATCCATGCCTAATATCACATCCAATCCTTGAGATTCCAATACTATTAGGTTTGAGGGAAAAACATAGTTACCAATCCTTAATGGTAACCGATCACACCATAGACTAGCCACATACTCTGCTCCAGGCGAGGTTACTAACATGGGTGACCTAAGGGCTTGGGTTGGTAGGTTATACTTATCCACAAATTCCCTTGAGATGTATGAATGCGATGCACCAGTATCAAAAAGAACAAGTGCAGTAAATGACTTAACCAAAACTTACCTATTACTGCATCGGGCTGAGCTTCAACCTCCTCCACGCTAACGTGGTTCACCTGTCCCCTGTTGAAAGGGTTCGGCTTCTTCCCAGAACTTCCATTGCCATTTTGGCCTTCAAGACATTCATTGGCATAATGTCCGGTCTTCGAACACTTAAAACAAGTGACTTGGCTCAGGTCCTTCTTGGCTGGGGTTGATGGGTTGGTGCAATTCTGGCCGTTGCTTCCTCCATTGCCATTTCCATTCTTGGTGCCATTGTGATTATGCGAGCTACCTCCTCCATGGGTATGCTGAAAATGTCCTCCCGGTCTATGGGTAAAACGTGGTTTCTGCTGAGCTCCTGAATTGTACTTTCCTTGTCCATACTTCCTCTTGCGATTCTCAATTTGCTGCTGCTTCCCTTCAATCATAAGAGCACGATCTACCAACTCCTGGTAGTTGTTGAAGGTGGCTACCATCAACTACATGCTCAACTCATCATTCAGTCGTTCCAGAAACTTCTCCTGCTTAGCTGCATCCGTAGCGACATCATCTGGGGCATAACGTGCTAACTTACTAAACTCCTCCATGTACTGGCCAACTGTCCGTCCTCCTTGGCGCAAGTTGCGAAACTCACGCTTCTTCATGGCCATAGCTCCTGCTGAAACATGTGCAGTACGAAAAGCTTGCTGAAACTGGTCCCATGTGACAGTGTCTATAGGGAAAGTGGCTGTGAAATTCTCCCACCAGGATGCTGCAGGTCCTTCTAGCTGATGTGCGGCAAACTTCACCTTCTCCGCATCTGTGCATCCTGCTGTGGTCAACTCCCTAGCTGTCTTGCGGAGCCAATCATCTGCTACTATCGGCTCGGTGCTACTGGAAAACACCGGCGGATTCAGCCTAAGAAAACGGGCTAAGTGGTCAACAGGTGGTGGTGATGGTGGGTTGTTGTTGTTGTTGTTCCCCTGATTCTGAACTAGCAACTGCATCAATGTGTTCTGCTGCTGGATCAACTAGGTGAGCTCCGGTGGAAAGGCAAATCCGGGGTCACGTCTCGGAGGCATCTGAGGGTTTAGAAAAGATGAGATGTAAGAATAGAGGGGGTCTAAAGAGAAAACACTACCCATATGAACATGAGGCAAACGCAAACAATTCACTTCAATCAATCAAACAAGGCATACAATCGATCTAACTATCGCAAAAGTGCTCGGACTACTATATTTACATGGTGGATTACTGCTACTGATGTGGTGGTCTATTAGAAATATTCTACGGTCGTTGACTCCATAATATCTGCTCCTGCTTCATCAACATAGTCATCATCGCTACTATCTGCTTCCGAGTCGGTGCCGTCGATGATGATGTAGTCTTCCGGGCTAATCTCCTTGGGTTCTTCGCCTTCATCTACTGGCGTAGGGCCTACTCCAATCTTCTTTGTTAGGTCGGCATTCTTATCCACCAATACTTCAATTTCCTCTTCATAATCTTCACGTGTAGCCTTGAGTTCTTCCTCCAGTTCCTTGATTCTTGTCCTTGCATTCTTCAGATCTATCATGTCGGCGCACATCTGGTTCTCCTGTCGTTGAATGTGATGGTTTAACTCCTGGATAAAAGCTGCGATTGATCTATCCTTCCTGGTGCCGATCCTCTCCCAGTGTTCATCTCAGCGCCCACAAATCTGGTAGATAGTATCCTTGAGATCCTTACGGTATACTTCTCCAATGCGTCCCATGGCGATGTGAGCTACCATGCTCTTTCCTAGATTCCAAGTTGGTGCATCAAAAGAAAACTCTATGGGCTCAGTGACTGGCATGAACGTCCTTCCTGGAACTTGAACTTGAATCATCCAGCGCTCTTCTTCAGGTAAAGTGGCATTGTAGGTTCCGGAGAAGCTTGGTACTCCTATGTTCAAGTATCTAGTGACTTCCTTCAAGTGACGTCCAAAGGGTGTATCTTCATCTGGTTGCGTGAACTTCTTCCTTGCATCCGCCATCCTAAAGAGTAGAAAAGATGAGAAGTCAGAAGAGAAGAGAGTGAATAGTGATCTAGGTCTTTAGCTTAGTGGTCGTGTCCTACAGTCAGTGTGTGCTCTGATACCATCTCTGTAGCGACCAGACCTCAAACAGTCTGATCTCTGTGCTCCGGCGTCATCCCTGGATTAGTAATGCTGACACCACACAGTACTCGGAGGATTTATAGCAGAGTAGCAATCACACACTTATTACATCGAGTGTCTCAAAACAGAACTTATTACAATAAATATGGCTTAAGGCCATCTAATAACGATAACAGCAGAAGGCTTGGAAGATAAGTGAGTCCATCAACTCCAACGGCATCACTGAGTATAGAACCACGACCTAAAAACTCCTTAATCGTCGTCTGAAAATTCTGCAACATTAACGTTGCAGCCCGAAAACGGGTCAGCACATGGAATATGCTGGCAAGGTAACACATAGAGTAATGAAATGAACAGCTATACTATATGCATATTTGGCTGGTGGAAAGCTCTATGGTTACAGGTTTGCGTAAAGCCAATTTTTCCCTACTTCAAAGGAATAATTTTATTTAACTATCATGGTGGTTGTTAAACATTGAGAATGGTTGACAGCATTCTCAATCTCAATTAAGCATCATCATTAAACCCAACAAAATTAATTTAAAGTAACATGATGAGATTCACATGATAATCCAAGTACTAGATACTCAAGATGTCCATAACCGGGGACACAGCTAACCATGATTAGTTTGTTACACTCTGCAGAGGTTTGCGCACTTTTCCCCACAAGACTCGATCGCCTCCATTTGGTTTCTCGCACTACATGGTGTTTGAGAAGACGGATGACCGAGACATAGTCTTTCAGAAGCGCTAGCACTTTACGATCGGGTAGACTGTACCACCTACATCCCCTACATCTGCTAGTCTACCACTGTAAGAGTTCGCACGACTTAGTCAACTATGCTAGAGCCCATAATAGCTTGTGGCTGCACACGGAAGTTTCTAGTATGAATGATCTCATGATCCCTTTGGGTCTGGGTGGCGGTCCAAAAGAAAAACAGGCAAGTCCTGGAATACCCAGGTGCCTCAATCCACCCAGATGTGTGTTTAAGTTGCCACCTTAGATAAACCATTAATTAATAAAACTCACATCTGTCATGGATATCACTCACCCAATCCACGTCTACTAGCATAGCATGGCATAATAAGCAAATGTAGAAGTAGCTCCCCAGGTTTGAAAATAAACAGGTAATAGGTACTACCTCATCTACTTCCCATCCCACAATTTAATTAGATCCTAGTCATGCAATGTGTGAGGATTGATCTAATGCAATAAAACTGGGTAGTAGAAAAGGTATGATCAAAGTGTTACTTGCCTTGCTGATGATCCGCGAAACCTAACGATTCGAAGTAACAAGCGGTGCACTCCGAGTATTCTATCACAGACAAACAAACAAGCATACAATAAGTACTCATCTAATGCATAGGTAAAACTCAAATAAGAGATCTAACCAGAAGGTTCAACTTAAGAACTCCGGTTGGGAAAAAGAATCAAATCGAACGAAGCAACGAAAATCAAATGGCGAAAGAAAACAACTTCGTTCTACTAATCTGGATCTAGGGCAAATTTTACAGTATAAAAAACTTGTTTAAGTTGGTTAAACGAATAGAGGGTTTCGAGAAGAAACTCTAGGCGCTTGAATCGCCTGATTCCGATAAACGAGCGAAAAATTATACTAAAACGAAAATCGGATCAGGAATCGCGATCAGAAAAATCGCGGATTTAATCCGAGAAAAAGAAAAACGACGAACGCCGATATTTTTTTTACGACGGCACGGAAAACGAGGCGGCGGCAAACCTCGGCGGCGGGATCCGGCGGCGGCGGACGACGGCGGTGGCTAGGGCGGGGCGCGGGCTAGGGTTTGGGGGCGCAGTGGCTGGGCTCGGCTGGCTCCCCCCCCCCCCCCCCCCCCGCGGCTTATAAAGGCCTCCCGGGTCGGTGTCCAGGTCGGACACGGCCTGTTAAGGTCGGTTCGCAATTTTTTTTAAATTATTCCGCTCGGAAGAAAAATAAAAAGAAATACTAAACGGACTCCAAAAATTTCAAAATAAATTTTCACGGGCTTATAAAATCAAGCCGCACAAGGTGAAATTTATTTGGGACCTAAATGCAATTTTGAAAAACGCACATTTTCCTAAATTCAAATAAAACACCGAAAAACTCCGAAATAAAATCTTATTTGATTTTATTATTAAATCCTCAATATTTCTCTATTTTGGGAAAGTCATTTTATTCCCTCTCTCATATTTTTGTAATAGAAATAATTGATGATAAAATAATTAAAATCAAATGATCCTATTCTCAAAATTTGAGAAAACTCAAATATGAAAATAACGAAATCCCCAACTCTCTCCGTGGGTCATTGAGTTGCGTAGAATTTTCTAGGATCAACCAAAATGCAAAATAAAATATGATATGCATTGATGATCTAATGTATAACATTCCAAATTGAAAATTTGGGATGTTACAGGTTGGATGCGGAGGAAGGCCTCACACACGACAATGAATGCCGAGATGGTGAGGAAAGAGTTCGGGGCTAGATCATGGAAATCTAGCCCGTAATAGAACATAAGTCCGCGGACAAAAGGGTGGAGAGGAAACCCTAACCCGCAGACGAAGCGGGGGATTAACACCGCCCTCTCGTTAGGCTTCGGGGTGGGGACGATTTTCCCCTTGGCTGGAAGCCGGTGGGCGATTTCTTTCGCCAGATACCCGGCCTCCCGAAGCTTGGTGATGTCCTTCTCCTTAACAGAGGAGGCCATCCACTTGCCTTTCCCTCCAGATCCGGACATGGTTGAGTGCTTCCTTGAGGCAGAAAAGATGAGGACGTGGGCAATGGAGCTCGAGAATGGAAGGGCAGAGAAAGAGAGAAGGCGCGGGTGAAGAAAGGGAATCCTTATCTCCTTATAAAGACGGTGAATATCAAACGCCTCCCCACTCGCCATGAAACTTGCCTATTCCCTAGGGGCCGTGCAGGCGGCACGGTTGGATTACCCATACCCATATTAATGAGGATCCCGCAATAAGGGGACACGATCTCTGCTTTGACAAGACGTGCTAATAAAACCGTATCTCGAAATATGAAGCGGCAGACCAAAAAACGGTTCGAAATAATAATCGGTAGGGACGTGATATCACGTTACGAAAAGTTGCCAGCTGATTTGACTCGTGAAATATTATACTCTCTGCGGTTGTGTGTGGTACTTGGGTTACAGATCTGGATACATTCTTTGCGTTCGAAGACTATTTGGAGAAGGGAGTCCGCCTTGCAATGTCGAAGACAATCTGCGCGCCGTACCCCTGTCATTGAAGCCTGGTTCAGGGGCTACTGAGGGAGTCCTGGACTAAGGGGTCCTCGGGCATCCGACCTGTTAGCCATGGGCCGGACTGATGGGCTGTGAAGATACAAAGACCGAAGACTCTACCCGTGTCTGGATGGGACTCTCCTTGGCGTGGAAGGCAAGCTTGGCGACCAAATATGAAGATTCCTTTCACTGTAACCGACTTTATGTAACCCTAGATCCCTCCGGTGTCTATATAAACCGGAGGGCTAGATCCTTAGAGGAGGACAAAACAATCATAATCAGATAGGCTAGACTTCTAGGGTTTAGCCATTACGATCTCGTGGTAGATCAAGTCTTGTAACCCCTATACTCATCAATATTAATCTAGCAGGACGTAGGGTTTTACCTCCATCGAGAGGGCCTGAACCTGGGTAAACATTGCGTTCCTTGTCTCCTGTTACCATCAACCTCAGACGCACAGTTCGGGACCCCCTACCCGAGATCCGCCGGTTTTGACAACGACAAGGGGGAGAGACCCCCCCCCCCTCCTTCTTCTTCTTCTTCCTTGGCCTCCTCCTTAGGTGGGAGAAGGATTTCCACTCTGGTCCTTGGCTTCCATGGCATGGGAGGGGCGAGAACCCCTCCGAGATTGGATCTCCCTCTCTGTTCTCTTCTGTTTCGCGCTCCCCATATCTGGCTGAAAACCGTTTCTTATATTCCTGGAGATCTGTAACTCCAATTGCGCTGAGATTTTAACACGGTTTTTTTCCGGATATAAGCTTCATTGCGCCCGAAGTAGAGGTCCAACCGATGTACAAGGTGGGCACAACCCACCACCGCGCGCCAGGGGCCTCTAGCACACCTTGGTGTCTTCTGCCCTGTGTGGGCCTCCGTTTGCGGTGATTCCAACTCTCAAAAATCACATATATTCCAAAATAATTCTTCGTAAAATTTTATTGCGTTTGGACTTCATTTGAAATGGATACTCTGCGATACAAAAAACATGCGGAAAACAGAAACTGGCACTGGACACTAGATTAATAGGTTAGTCCAATAAATCAAATAAAAAGTTGCCAAAAGTATGTAAAACTTGTATAATATTGGCATGAAACAATCAAAAATTATAGATACGACAGGGGCGTATCAGCTTCCTCCACTGCCTCCCGAGCAAGATTTGAGGAGGGCCGACTACACATGCGCCCATTGCAAGCGGCTGCACACGTGCGAGAATGCACACTGGCCAGCTGTCGTGCCTCTCCTTCGCCCAGGATGAAGGCGCAACTCGAGATTTGAGAGATGTATCCCCCATCGTGTCGCCCAGCAGGATCGCCGCCCAAGCTTCGAGGCTGCCGCCCTAACTTCCGCTTGTTGCGAACACTGGTTGTCGCCCCAAGCAGCAGTCGTGGGCCTCTAGCAATGTCGATGGAGACCCCAGCATGTGAGGCAAGGCTCCATGCCACCACACCAAACAATGCATCTGCCAGTGTGCACACATCAACCGCCACCTCTCAAGATTCATCCTAGATGCGTTGTGGCACATACTAGAGAGGATGGTTCTGAAGGGGCCATGTGGTGGCGATGAGGCGAGGGAGGAGGAGGGAGATGGCGGCAACGGCATAAAGTTCCGTCCGTGACGCTCCGGTGAGAGCGATGCGGGCCTATTGTAAGCATGTACCTCTTAGGCGGTAAGTGGTTAGGTTTGCATGCTTGCGCACTGTTGATATTATTATGACGAAACTCGTTAGAGATAGGATGCTCCTGCTCATTTCATACATATAAAATAAAATAAATGTATAGATAACTCACTTTATGAGGAAAACTAAGCCAAAAATAGGGTGAAGAAAATGAAATAAAAAAGAAATAGAGAAAAAACGCCAACGCCGACCTATCTCGACAATAACCACCAATATATCCGCTACCCAGGTAGTGGCGTGCGGGTTCCTCCGAAACGCCTCCGATGAGGAAAATGACACCCAAGGGCGCCATTGTTGACGGTATCAACTCATTAAAGACCAATCTTTTGCCCGAAACTGTACACGACCACCCCGCGAAACGCCGGGGAAGGGAGTGGCCACACCAACAACCTCCATGTCATCCACATACACGAATGGCCATAATCGAGCATGCCACCAAGGAGGAGAAACATGCCCTCGAGTGACATAATCATTGTCATCGACCCACACCAAAGATCAAACTTCTGCTAGAGCCTTGAGCCTCTTGACCAAATGAGCTCATGGGAGGGAGACCAACCACTGTCAACGTGGTAAGACAGAGCATCAACTTCATCTGCACCTGCGGGCAAACATAAACCTTGTGGAAAAAGAAGTTGGCATTGCTTCTGCATCATCGTGGAGCTAAGTCCAATCCATCTGCTACCACCACATCCTTACCAGTGGGAAGTGATGACAAGCCATCGCCTCATGCCAAAGCCCACCAGTGCCACCGCTTGACCATGGTGCGGCCCACCTAGCCCACATCGGGCTCGCCATACCACAATGCATCGATCATGCTACACTGCCATCATAGACCAAGATGGTTACCCGACATATTCTACCGAAAACGACGAGGTAGAGGATGTGGTAGAGGGGAAGGAGTCTGAGCCTCTAGTGTTACCACCCATGCCTCCCCAGGGAGGGAGCAACATGAGTACTCATTTTGTTTACAGGGTATTGCACAAGGTTGATATGCCCCCACGGTCTGGTCCTTAAACAATCTAGAGGATTTCAAAGAAATCATGTCATAAAAAAATGCCTAACATGAGAGTATGACACTTTAGTTTCATTAAAGGGGAGTTTCTCATTAATAAAAGGAGAAATGCCATGGCCTCCTCAATAGCATTGGTGTCTTCTTCTGGAAATAAGTAACAATATAACCTACTAACAAAAGGATTTCCAAAGAGTTCTTGGTGTCAATTGTCCCTTCTAACCTCATTGTCGTATGAGGGGCTTAGCGCCCTACCATAATCAAGACATAATTCATATTTGGTAAATGTAAAGTTTAACAAGGCAAAAAATCTCGTATGTTTATCTTTCCGCCCATTCGCACATGGTTCGATGTAAAAGCGGCTTACATGTTATGATCTTGTATGTTTTGGATTTTGATCTTAAATTCTTCCTATTGTTAATCATTTTTGCACTAAGTATGATATGTTTTCTTGTACATCCAAGCTCTTGAGCCAAAAAAATCCATGAGTTTCCATGATGCATTGTGTACTCATCTTTTCATTGAGTTTAATCCTGATATTCTCGAGGTTGATCTTGTACTGTCCCATTAACTGTTGCACTTTTAGTTTCTATTTTCTTTTCCTTTTTGTGTTTGGTAGGCCTTTTACATATATTCTATTTGAAGTGGATTTTTCATGATAACCGAAGCCAATTCTGAGGTAAAAGGGAATTTTTTTTGTTTGATAAGAATTTTTCACGCCAAAATATTTCTAGGCATGGGATCCGTCTGAGGGTTGTATTGTACAATGGCTTCTAAGGCCATTATCTATACTAATGGGTTATTATTATTGATTTGGAATGGTTATTTCTGAGTCACCTAAGGAACAACCAAAGCGAGAGAATAAACATTCGAGGTAACTCGGTAGAACCAATCATGTTCTATATACACCATCCAAATTAATAAAAACACAAATATGTACAACAAGTTAAACTCGTACAAAGATATTGGAGCTACATGAGGGTAACCAATTAATCAATATATGTACACAAGTAGTGCTTAAAATTAATATTTAAAGCACCACACCATAAATAAAGAAATTACAGACATCTCTCCAATGTGTGATGATATGCTCACAAACCACTGACATCCTAATAAATCGCTCCATTGGCAGTGATCAGTTAAAACTGCAATTTGCTCGCAAATGTTTGCCCAAACGTCCATCCAGTTGGCACAATATTGTTGAACACAAGCGTCTGCCCATCTGTGTTGGTCAATCTGAATGAGAGCATCTTCCCGGTAAGATTCGCTAGAGATTGCCAGTTCGCGCCCCAGTTACGAGCCATTGGCGCCCATGCGTCTGAATCAGAGGTCTTGACATCCATCGATTTGATCGATCCGGCAGCTCCCACGTTGAATACGTTAACTAGGTTAAAGTAATCATGACCAGTGATCTTGAACCTCACCCCACCTTTCTTCACGCATGGAACCCTGCAGAAATCGGCTTTACTAACTTGCAGACAGGCACATAACAGTGATAAATATTCGTGTGATGTTACCTCTGGTACATGATAGGGATGATGCCACCCTTGTACACACCAATCTTCTCCCAGGCCGGCTGCGCCATGTCGAAGTGCGGCCTCGGAGGATTGCACCATCCTCCATTGTCGCTCGGGAGTGCATAGTTAGGCGGGCAAAGGTTCGTGGCCGTGATTGTCACCGTGACGCCGGGTTTGCAGAACATCGGGTCCGCAAGCTTGCGGTCACAAGAAATCTAGTAGCACTGACCGCACGACGCGCCGTCGTTGAAGAGCGCCTGGCTCAGCGCCGCCGTCCACGTGCCACACGAGATGTGGTATTCACTATTCAATTGGCCCCTTCTATCTCTACTACTATAGTACACGATTTTTTGAATATTTGAATCTGCCCTCTTCTCTCTTGTTTTACCCGCCACATCCAAGATGGAATCATCTGTGGCCGTCAACTTATTAAATCGAACGGCCTGTATCATCCGGATTCGTCGCCCACGCAATCCCGCCAAACCTGAAAATGAGCCGCGCTTCTAGAGAACTCCACGACCCACGGTAGCCTCCAGGCTCTGGCAAATTAATTCCCCGCCAACCTCCTCACGCTGATCTTTCCCCTGTAATCTGGATGCTCTGTATCCAGTATTCCAATTTCTCTAGCCCGCGGGTCACACACCACCAGCTTCATTGGTCCATCCCCCCGTCCACACACCCAGCACGGCAGCACCTCCGAATCACCTCCACGTCCAGATTGCATCTCCAGCCCTGTCTCCTTGCAGTCTGTGGCTTGCTTCGAAATTTGTTTGCGCCTGGTGATTCCAGGCTCAGAGTAGTTGGACATCCATCTACGGCCAGCTGACCACAGGTGCCGCTGATCACAGGTGAGGTTGCTGATTCTTCTGCTCCTTTGGGAATTTTGCTGCATGAGAATGTTCTGCAAGTGATTCTTCTTGCTTACAATGATATGAAATACAAATCCACTGGTCCGATTGTAGCTTGCTGATTTTTCTACTTTTCTTGCACGCAAGGTGTTTGTGTTTTTGTCCAAACAGTACACTATGAAAGGCAATGCAACATATGTTCATTCTGTTCATGTCTCATGGCTATTTGTAAATTTGTATATGCTTTAATTATTTTTCTTGGGTTTGGTAACCTAAAAAATGGTCTAATGCTTATACTGTAGGTTGTGGTTGAAAACACTTGGCTTACAAAATCAAGTAAAATCGACAAGATGGAAGGCCGGGTTCCATTCAGAGATATTACAAATGTTCACCCAACAACTTCACCAAAAAGGAACTACTGTAAGTTTTTTTATTATCTTGATATCTAATTATTATCCTTATCAATCCTTTGCCTTGACATACTATTTGTTTTTTGTTTGTTTTGTTTTGTGGGTAAATATTAGCTGTCGTTGAAGAGCAGAATGATCCTTTAGTTGAAACCAGAAATGCTACGCAAATGAATTCTTCCCAGCGTAAGCGTTACCATGACCGGGATAGATACTTGCAAATGACTCCATATCAGAGGGAAGCCTATTTGCAAAGGAATCGTGAGTACAAAAGAATGAGGCGTGAGTGCAGCGCAAGTTGTAGCAATACACAACCAGCACCCCAGCAGAAAAATACAAGAGCTAATAAGAACATATGCATGACAGGTACTGTTCTAATCGACAAAATATTCATTTCTAATATTATCAATGACCATTGAATGTTCATTTACCTTTTTAATATATGATGTATAATTTTTGACGGGATAAGGTTGAACCTACATTACAGGAAAGGAAGTCGTGGCCAGTTCAAACTATGAGAAGCATGATTCGGTATTTACTCAACTGGGGTCTTCATCAAAAGGAAAACAAGGTTGTGATACGTAATGAATTAACAAATATCAAATATCAAAATTTATTTTTTTGTATATTTCATCACACTGTCGTTGACCCTTTTTCCTTAAAACAGTGGCGGATGTTGGTGGTTCTGGCACAAGTCGTCCAAAAGCTGGAACTCGATTCACCATCAGTCCATCTGGCATATATTTATCATCAATATCCTCGGAAGATCAAGCTGCAAAATATGAATTGAAAAATGTACGTCAGCGTAAGCGACATCGTTGCGTCAACATGCACTCAGAACTGTCACATGATCAAGAAGAAACACACATACAAGAGATTTGTGGCCATAATAAAAGACAGAGGCCAAAAAAAGAAAGTTGTAGTACTGCACAGGATCGTGGCAGAGAGACCAACAATGTGACGCCCGGGTAATCAAGCTACAGTAACCCTCTGGTAATGATGCCACGTCACCTCGATTATTGTTGATAATCTCGTGTTAGCTCGGAACCGAACCAAATTCAAATTTGAATTAAAGTCAAAACAATTAAAGTTTTCAAAAGTCAAAACTAAATTGTCCCTAATGTGTCTAATAATCCATAATAGATGCTGGTGAAGAAATCATCTCTTAATAAAATACCTAAATGCACTAAATAAACTAAAACAGTAGCAAAAATGATTATTTAAATGCTTTAAAATGATAAACAATTACAAACTAATATATTTAGGTGCCAAGTTAATTGTGGCAGTGGTATAATTCCTATTATCAATTTAGGGATCATTTTTGTACTTCACAAAAACTAAATTACAATGAGTAATAAAATAAAACAGAAAAGAAAATAAATAAAAAAGAACAGGAAATTAAAAAAAAAACAAAAAAAAACACAACAAAAAAAAAGAACCCCCTCCCCCTGGGCCGAATGGCCCAGCTAGCCATCAGGCCAAAAGGCCCAACCGGCCCACCCCACTCCCCTTATCCCTGGACCCCGAAACCCTAGCCACTACCCATCGCCCCACTCCCCCACTCCCCCCCCACGACCCCCTCGCCCCTCCTCTGCCTCCCCCGATCTGGATCGGGGGGAATCAGCGCCGCCGCCCGATGCCCCCAACACCCGTCGACCGTCGCCGCCTCCCCCCACCGGCGCTTGACCCCCCCGGATCCCGACCACCGCCGCCCCATCGCTCGTCCTCACCCCCTCCTCGCCGGACGCCGTGGACGCGCGCCGTCCCGCCGCTGCCGAACGCCTCCTCGTCCTCCTCCCCGCCGGTCTTCCCCGACCGCCCCCGAGCCCACTGCCCCGTTGCCCTACTCCCCCCCCCCCCCCCCGTGAGCTCCGGCCTCCCTCCCTCTCTCCCCTGGCTCTCTGTCCCCGGCCGTCGAGGCCCACTACCGCGCCGCGCCGCCCCGCTCCCTGCTAGCGCTGCCGCCTGCGCCTGCTGCGCGCTGCTCAGGGCCGCCCGCCTCGCCACTGCCCGCGCTCCTCTTGCGCCCCTGCCGCTGCGTCCGCCGGGCCGCACCCCTTTCTCCACCGCTGGCGCTGCCGCCGGCCACTCCCTCTGCTCCGCTGCTCCGCCTCGCCCCCAGGGCCGCTGTGCCCTGCCTCGCGCGACCCGCTGCTGCGCCGTTCGCCTTTCCCCGCTCCTGCACCCCCCCTGCACCGACGACGCCGCCATGTCCGCGGCCAGCTCCGACCGCCCCACTCTCCTCCTCTCGTGAGAGGCCTTGCCGCGCTGAACGCCTGTCACCGCCCTCCCGTGGCGCCGCCCTCCGTTCCCTTGGCCGACGTTGTGGGCGCCGGGGGCCACGCCGGCGGCCTCGCCACGCCCGTGGCTGGCCCCCTGCCTGTCGATCTGGGCGCTCGCCCAGTCGGACGCCGACGCCCAGCGCCCGCACCCGCGGCAACCGCACGCCCGTTAGCCCCAGGGCCCTATGACAAAGGGGGCCCGCCCCCAGAACGTTTAAAAAAAAAGAAGTAAAAAAAGAAGTATATAAAAATAAATAAAACAATAATTAAAATTTAATTTAATTTAATTAATTAATTAATTAACTAAAGTAATTAAGTTAATTAACCTTAATTAATTAATCTAATTAACCTATTAGCTTAATTAAACAATAATTAGTTTAGCTAAACTCTAATTAACCTAACAGAGTATGACGGGTGGGTCCCACTGGACCCACGCGTCAGTTTGACCCAGTCAACCCTTGTTGACTGCTGATGTCATCATGACATCATGCTGATGTCATAAATCCTTTTTCGAATTAATTTAAATAATTAATTAAATTCCAGAAATTGATAAAATCTTTAGAAAATCATATCTTTTAATCCGTAACTCGGATGAAAAAGTTTTATACATGAAAGTTGCTCAGAACGACGAGACGAATTCGGATACGCAGCCCGTTCGTCCGCCACGCATCCCTAACCTATCAAACTCGCAACTTTCCCCCTCCGGTTCACCGGTCCGAAAACGCGAAACACCGGGGATACTTTCCCGGATGTTATCCCCCTTCACCGGTATCACCTACTACCGCGTTAGGGCACCTCTAACGCCGTAACTTGTCTTGTCATGCATCACTATGCATATGCTTGCATTATATTTATTGTTTCTTCCCCCTCTTCTCTCTCTAGACACCGAGACCGACGCCGCTGCTACCACGTACGACTACGGAGTTGACGACCCCTCTCTCTTGCCAGAGCAACCAGGCAAGCCCCTCCCCTTTGATCACCATATATCGCCTAATCTTCTCTATACTGCTTGCATTAGAGTAGTGTAGCATGTTACTGTTTTCGTTATTCCTATCCTGATGCATAGCCTGTCCTTGCTACTACTGTTGATACCTTTACCTGCAATCCTGCTTACTTAGTATAGGATGCTAGTTTTTCATCAGTGGCCCTACATCCTTGTCCGTCTGCCATGCTATACTATCGGGCCGTGATCACTCGGGAGTTGATCACGGGTATATACTATATACTTTATACATGATACATGTGGTGACTAAAGACGGGTCGGCTTGAGGAGCACCCGCGAGTGGATCTTTGAGGCGGAGCGACAGGGCAGGTTCCGACCACCTAGGAGAGAGGTGGGCCTGGCCCTGGTCGACGTTCGCGGATACTTAACACGCTTAACGAGATCTGGGTATTTGATCTGAGTTTGGCCATTTGGTCTATACGCACTAACCATCTACGCGGGAGTAGTTATGGGTATCCCGGCGTCGTGGTATCAGCCGAAGCCTTCGTGACGTCAGCGACTGAGTGGCGCGCGCCGGATTGGAACGTAAGCCTGCTCTTGTATTAAGGGGGCTAGTTCTGCTTCCGGCCGCGTATGCAACGTGCAGGTGTGCTAAGGGCGATGGGCCCAGACCCCTGTGCGCTTAGGTTTAGACCGGCGTGCTGACCTCTCTGTTGGTCTAGGTGGGGCTGCGACGTGTTGATCTTCCGAGGCCGGGCATGACCCAGGAGAGTGTGTCCGGCCAAATGGGATCGAGCGTGTTGGGGTATGTGGTGCACCCCTGCAGGGAAGTTAATCTATTCGAATAGCCGTGATCTTCGGTAACAGGACGACTTGGAGTTGTACTTTGACCTTATGACAACTAGAACCGGATACTTAATAAAACACACCCTTCCAAGTGCCAGATACAACCGGTGGTCGCTCTCTCACAGGGCGACGAGGGGAGGATCATCGGTTAGGATTATGCTATACGATGCTACTTGGAGGACTTCAGTCTACTCCCTTCTACATGCTGCAAGATGGAGGTTACCAGAAGCGTAGTCTTCGAAAGGACTAGCCATCCCCCTCTTATTCCGGCATTCTGCAGTTCAGTCCACATATGATACCCTTACTCCATTTGATACCCATGCATATGTAGTGTAGCTCCTTGCTTGCGAGTACTTTGGATGAGTACTCACGGTTGCTTTCTCCCTCTTTTCCCCTATCCCTTCTACCTGGTTGTCGCAACCAGATGTTGGAGCCCAGGATCCAGACGCCACCGTCGACAACGACCCCTACTACACCGGAGGTGCCTACTACTACGTGATGCCCGCTGACGACGACCAGGAGTAGTTAGGAGGATCCCAGGCAGGAGGTCTGCGCCTCTTTCGATCTGTATCCCAGTTTGTGCTAGCCTTCTTAAGGCAAACTTGTTTAACTTATGTCTGTACTCAGATATTGTTGCTTCCGCTGACTCGTCTATGATCGAGCTCTTGTATTCGAGCCCTCGAGGCCCCTGGCTTGTAATATGATGCTTGTATGACTTATTTTATTTGTAGAGTTGTGTTGTGATATCTTCCCGTGAGTCCTTGATCTTGATCGTACACATTTGCGTGCATGATTAGTGTACGGTCAAATCGGGGGCGTCACAAGTTGGTATCAGAGCCAGCTGCCTGTAGGAACCCCCCTTCCACACTCCTTGGCCGAAGTTGAGTCTAGACATTACAAAAAACTTTTACTAACTTGGCTGTGTGCCTTACGGGCCCACGTCGCCATCGGGTGGTATTAGGATCTTTTACTCCTCGATCCTTACTCTGGGACTCTGATCTCTCTTCTATTCGGGTTAAATGATTTGACTAAAATCTAACTTTAGGTTCTCGAAAATACTTCCTGCCGGAGAGCCCCATTCAGGCCAGATGATCGACTGCTTCAACAAAAGATTCTGACAATACTCTCTGATGTTCTCCCGAAACCTTATGCCGTTGCTTTTGCAATTCCCTACCACCGAAATATCCCTTTGGACAAGTATTTAGACCTGTCGTGCTTACTTTTATTTCCAGTCGATCTTGTTATTATAAGATACCCCGAGAATACTTTGTGCCTACTGCCTTGCAGTTCTTTGCCACATGCATACCACTACGGATAATTACTCGCATTTATCGAGTATCCGCTCATCCCCAGATATTCATGCAGTTCACAAAATTCTTCGAAATACCATTCGGTCTTCCGAAGATCCTCATCAACCTATTGCTCCTGAAATTCTTGCTTGCTTGCATTATGGTTAATCCCATAGGTATAGTAATCTTATTGGCAACCTTTGTCAATATCATTTTGAGTCCATTGACTCAATATGTTGCGAATGCTCGCAATCCTCACTCAGATCATAGAATTCATCCTTCCAGCTCAGATGTCATTTAAAACGTGAGCTGGTCCTCGGCCAATCAGATTGCCATCGATTGTACCCCTAAGTCTATTCAACTTGTCCGTCCTTGATCAGAGCGTTTGCTCCTGATCCCTTGATTTGAAAATCATAATTCCTTTGTTATTTAAACGTTGAATTATTCAGATATTCTGTAAAACGATGCATTTGCATTCTTTCTTCCTCTGATTGGGTATCGATACTCACATCAGCTCCATTGTGGGTTACCATATCCACTGTTGGATTATTATCCGACAATGTCCTTCATAATTAATCACCTTGTGAGTTCTTTCTCCGATACATAATGCCTTTGGTAATTTGTATCCTCTCCTTTTGCCAACCATGCTCTGCTTTCGAGCTGGTAATATTTACTCATGAAACTTGTGGTATATGTTTCTAAGAAGCCCCTATGGGTTGAACATATGCCTTCTCTAAAACTGTGTGAACTCGAAAGTTTTCACGGGTCATACTCCTCTGATAATTCACCAGGTAGGTTTTGACACTGAAATCAGTTTTATTTAGAGCAGTGAATGAAAGGTTATGCATTGAAGAAGTGGGAGTCGACCTTGAACTTGTGTTCATGCCCATGGACACGATGTATATCCTATCGTGGAAGCTTCTTGCAATAATAACGATCCTCCTTGTTATAATATCATTTGGTATCTGTGAATTGATCCTTGCAATCGTGGTTCCGACCATATGTTCTTCTTTGACCCCATTTCTCGGGCAAGTTTAAGCACTTGTCTTGTGTGGACCAATACACCAGTCCAACCTTTACTTTGATCTACTGTCGAGTATTACACCCTGGTATCTCGGGAATATCATGGGACACCATAACTTCTTATGGGTTCTTCATAAACCATTATCACTCGCCGGATCCAATTGATCCTAGGTTCTGGGTTGTCGTCAACCGAGAACATCGAATAAGTGAATCGAGTCCGCACTCTGATTCAATAACTCTTAAGTAAATGTTGTTGCTTATGAGTTAATATTCATTTAAGTCATTCCTAGCCTGATCGGCTATATCATCCTTGTGCTAAATTTTAACTGTGCTACCTGGTCCTTCACAGAGCACAATTCTCGACGATGAGCTAAGCTTACGTCGATTTTCCTCATCATATCATTTCTCCCTGAACAGCAAACTTGATTTCGAGTTTGTGTCATGGTTCCAATAACCATTCGCTTCATCATTCCTTTCACTTGATGTCATCGCTGATCGATTACATCTTCGTGGAGCCTCTCGACTAAATTTGTCGTGGTCATCAAACAACATTTTGATTCCTTCTAGAATATCAACCAAATGTATAATGACATGTAACCATCCTTGTCTCTCGATGATTTGTGTTATCACCGACAACATTATTGCTTTCCCTCCAACACAAACTTGTTCGTGTTTTGTGTTATACCTTGAGTTCCTTGCTATCCGGCATTTGTCCTTCTTTACCTTGGAACATTACCACCTTTTATGTCAAGAATGTCGTGGCAATTTTACCACCTCTTGAGAATTCTTGATATAGTAATATCTCTCGCCATTTGCGTTCATTTCTTGGTCTCCGTGTTGTTTCTAACCGGAATACCGACAAATGGTCTGTGATGTGTAAATTCTAGACTTCTAGCAACCCTATCGCTTTGAAGTTATTGGTCTACAGTTTCTTTAGAAATTCTATTGCTTATTGAATCATCATTCGAACATTGATCGTGCTACCTAGTCCAGATTCCTGGGTGCACCCTTCTATCATTGTTCAGTTGAGTATGTTCCCCTCGAGCATACATCATTATATCATTGATCCGACAAATGATATTTCCTTGTTCACATAATTGTGGAAATCCATCTTTTGGAAATCTCGATGAATTGCCGTTGAGTTCACCAGACACCTCCTTGTCCTCTCCTTGGATTAATGATGAACTCTTGTTAACGAAAATCACTTCATAGTTCATTTCCTGAGAATCTTACAACGTCGTCTCGTCAATTTGTTTTGCACCTTTCCTTCTCAAACATTCTGAGTCTGAGTTATCCTGACACCAATCATATCTGAATCTCGGTCAGATATGATGATTGGAACATATTTCCAAGAGTTATAACAATGGTCTTTATGTGACCCGGTAAGGTGTTGTCATGCCTAGCACACCTGGCCGAAGGCCCTATTGTTATAGTTTCCTTTTCAGCAAGGCTATCCTTTCTTCCATGAGGAAAATGTAAGACTTATACTATAGGTTGTTCCTGATGGATCCTTTTTGTTTCCAAAGTCTGATCTTCACCTGTTGACCATGTCAATGCTATCTCGAAGCATGTCTATGCTACTCCGATTTTCAATAAGAACATTTGAAGCACCATGCTAAATGTTGTTGAAATTAACCAAACACCGTTGTATGGGTATTGTCATGAAATTTCTTTCCCCTTTCCTAAAGAGTTTTTATTATATCCTGCCAAGGATATCATGCTCTGCTTGTCCTTGGGGAGGATATACCCCTGATATATGTGTTTAAACACATTTTCCTTTCCATTATTTGGTTTAACCTTTCTTGTGATCTATATGATCTAAGCAGTAATATTCTCCTGCTTATGTGTATGCCTCGGTGTACAATTCTGTCAGCAAGACCCTGTTACTGTTGTTGATGACATTTCGGTAGCCACCGATGGACGGGGACCTTGCCTATTGGCCCGCCTCGGTCAACGAGCAGGAAAGTGGTTCTCTTCGTCCCTCGCCTTGGTATCGATGTTGTTGCCGACATAGCTGACAGGCTATCCTCTGACATGCCTTCCTTACATGATCGTGCAAGTCGTCACCGCCTTCCTACTTTTAACCCACATGGTGGGCCCATAACCCACAGTTCCCAGGATCGAAACCTGACTCTCCTATACAACCCTGTTTCTAATGGTTATTCTCCATGCTTGGCTTAGTATTTAATTCATGGGCCACCTTCTTAGTGCTCTATTCTGGTATCAGACACAATGCTTACTCTCGCCGCTCTGAACCCCTTTCTCACTCTGGTTCAGACTTTGAGCAGCTATCTATCCGCTTGGACCCTCTCATTATACCTTCGAACTTTACTCTCAATGTGTTTTAATCATTCAACTCGAGAGGCACTCGTATGATCATTCATGGGTTAACCCTAGATTGTTTCCCTCATAAGCACTCTGTCGTAGCCGAGCTGCCCCTTACCTATTCGTGAGTACGGTGAAGGTTCGGAAGGAAGGACGACTTCACCATAATTACCTGAAGCATAAAAATGAAGACATCAATATAATGGATCGACCACTTCGAGAAGAGCAACCAAGACCGAAAAGATTCGTTAGAATTTCGTAACCAAATCCCTTCCCCCTTACTCCCGCTCCTAAATCTCGGGACGAGATTTCTTGTAGTGGAGGAGAATTGTGACGCCCGGGTAATCAAGCTACAGTAACCCTCTGGTAATGATGCCACGTCACCTCGATTATTGTTGATAATCTCGTGTTAGCTCGGAACCGAACCAAATTCAAATTTGAATTAAAGTCAAAACAATTAAAGTTTTCAAAAGTCAAAACTAAATTGTCCCTAATGTGTCTAATAATCCATAATAGATGCTGGTGAAGAAATCATCTCTTAATAAAATACCTAAATGCACTAAATAAACTAAAACAGTAGCAAAAATGATTATTTAAATGCTTTAAAATGATAAACAATTACAAACTAATATATTTAGGTGCCAAGTTAATTGTGGCAGTGGTATAATTCCTATTATCAATTTAGGGATCATTTTTGTACTTCACAAAAACTAAATTACAATGAGGAATAAAATAAAACAGAAAAGAAAATAAATAAAAAAGAACAGGAAATAAAAAAAAACAAAAAAACAAACACAACAAAAAAAAAGAACCCCCTCCCCCTGGGCCGAATGGCCCAGCTAGCCATCAGGCCAAAAGGCCCAACCGGCCCACCCCCACTCCCCTTATCCCTGGACCCCGAAACCCTAGCCACTACCCATCGCCCCACTCCCCCACTCCCCCCCCCACGACCCCCTCGCCCCTCCTCTGCCTCCCCCGATCTGGATCGGGGGGAATCAGCGCCGCCGCCCGATGCCCCCAACACCCGTCGACCGTCGCCGCCTCCCCCCACCGGCGCTTGACCCCCCCGGATCCCGACCACCGCCGCCCCATCGCTCGTCCTCACCCCCTCCTCGCCGGACGCCGTGGACGCGCGCCGTCCCGCCGCTGCCGAACGCCTCCTCGTCCTCCTCCCCGCCGGTCTTCCCCGACCGCCCCCGAGCCCACTGCCCCGTTGCCCTACTCCCCCCCCCCCCCCCCGTGAGCTCCGGCCTCCCTCCCTCTCTCCCCTGGCTCTCTGTCCCCGGCCGTCGAGGCCCACTACCGCGCCGCGCCGCCCCGCTCCCTGCTAGCGCTGCCGCCTGCGCCTGCTGCGCGCTGCTCAGGGCCGCCCGCCTCGCCACTGCCCGCGCTCCTCTTGCGCCCCTGCCGCTGCGTCCGCCGGGCCGCACCCCTTTCTCCACCGCTGGCGCTGCCGCCGGCCACTCCCTCTGCTCCGCTGCTCCGCCTCGCCCCCAGGGCCGCTGTGCCCTGCCTCGCGCGACCCGCTGCTGCGCCGTTCGCCTTTCCCCGCTCCTGCACCCCCCCTGCACCGACGACGCCGCCATGTCCGCGGCCAGCTCCGACCGCCCCACTCTCCTCCTCTCGTGAGAGGCCTTGCCGCGCTGAACGCCTGTCACCGCCCTCCCGTGGCGCCGCCCTCCGTTCCCTTGGCCGACGTTGTGGGCGCCGGGGGCCACGCCGGCGGCCTCGCCACGCCCGTGGCTGGCCCCCTGCCTGTCGATCTGGGCGCTCGCCCAGTCGGACGCCGACGCCCAGCGCCCGCACCCGCGGCAACCGCACGCCCGTTAGCCCCAGGGCCCTATGACAAAGGGGGCCCGCCCCCAGAACGTTTAAAAAAAAGAAGTAAAAAAAGAAGTATATAAAAATAAATAAAACAATAATTAAAATTTAATTAAATTTAATTAATTAATTAATTAACTAAAGTAATTAAGTTAATTAACCTTAATTAATTAATCTAATTAACCTATTAGCTTAATTAAACAATAATTAGTTTAGCTAAACTCTAATTAACCTAACAGAGTATGACGGGTGGGTCCCACTGGACCCACGCGTCAGTTTGACCCAGTCAACCCTTGTTGACTGCTGATGTCATCATGACATCATGCTGATGTCATAAATCCTTTTTCGAATTAATTTAAATAATTAATTAAATTCCAGAAATTGATAAAATCTTTAGAAAATCATATCTTTTAATCCGTAACTCGGATGAAAAAGTTTTATACATGAAAGTTGCTCAGAACGACGAGACGAATTCGGATACGCAGCCCGTTCGTCCGCCACGCATCCCTAACCTATCAAACTCGCAACTTTCCCCCTCCGGTTCACCGGTCCGAAAACGCGAAACACCGGGGATACTTTCCCGGATGTTATCCCCCTTCACCGGTATCACCTACTACCGCGTTAGGGCACCTCTAACGCCGTAACTTGTCTTGTCATGCATCACTATGCATATGCTTGCATTATATTTATTGTTTCTTCCCCCTCTTCTCTCTCTAGACACCGAGACCGACGCCGCTGCTACCACGTACGACTACGGAGTTGACGACCCCTCTCTCTTGCCAGAGCAACCAGGCAAGCCCCTCCCCTTTGATCACCATATATCGCCTAATCTTCTCTATACTGCTTGCATTAGAGTAGTGTAGCATGTTACTGTTTTCGTTATTCCTATCCTGATGCATAGCCTGTCCTTGCTACTACTGTTGATACCTTTACCTGCAATCCTGCTTACTTAGTATAGGATGCTAGTTTTTCATCAGTGGCCCTACATCCTTGTCCGTCTGCCATGCTATACTATCGGGCCGTGATCACTCGGGAGTTGATCACGGGTATATACTATATACTTTATACATGATACATGTGGTGACTAAAGACGGGTCGGCTTGAGGAGCACCCGCGAGTGGATCTTTGAGGCGGAGCGACAGGGCAGGTTCCGACCACCTAGGAGAGAGGTGGGCCTGGCCCTGGTCGACGTTCGCGGATACTTAACACGCTTAACGAGATCTGGGTATTTGATCTGAGTTTGGCCATTTGGTCTATACGCACTAACCATCTACGCGGGAGTAGTTATGGGTATCCCGGCGTCGTGGTATCAGCCGAAGCCTTCGTGACGTCAGCGACTGAGTGGCGCGCGCCGGATTGGAACGTAAGCCTGCTCTTGTATTAAGGGGGCTAGTTCTGCTTCCGGCCGCGTATGCAACGTGCAGGTGTGCTAAGGGCGATGGGCCCAGACCCCTGTGCGCTTAGGTTTAGACCGGCGTGCTGACCTCTCTGTTGGTCTAGGTGGGGCTGCGACGTGTTGATCTTCCGAGGCCGGGCATGACCCAGGAAAGTGTGTTCGGCCAAATGGGATCGAGCGTGTTGGGGTATGTGGTGCACCCCTGCAGGGAAGTTAATCTATTCGAATAGCCGTGATCTTCGGTAACAGGACGACTTGGAGTTGTACTTTGACCTTATGACAACTAGAACCGGATACTTAATAAAACACACCCTTCCAAGTGCCAGATACAACCGGTGGTCGCTCTCTCACAGGGCGACGAGGGGAGGATCATCGGTTAGGATTATGCTATACGATGCTACTTGGAGGACTTCAGTCTACTCCCTTCTACATGCTGCAAGATGGAGGTTACCAGAAGCGTAGTCTTCGAAAGGACTAGCCATCCCCCTCTTATTCCGGCATTCTGCAGTTCAGTCCACATATGATACCCTTACTCCATTTGATACCCATGCATATGTAGTGTAGCTCCTTGCTTGCGAGTACTTTGGATGAGTACTCACGGTTGCTTTCTCCCTCTTTTCCCCTATCCCTTCTACCTGGTTGTCGCAACCAGATGTTGGAGCCCAGGATCCAGACGCCACCGTCGACAACGACCCCTACTACACCGGAGGTGCCTACTACTACGTGATGCCCGCTGACGACGACCAGGAGTAGTTAGGAGGATCCCAGGCAGGAGGCCTGCGCCTCTTTCGATCTGTATCCCAGTTTGTGCTAGCCTTCTTAAGGCAAACTTGTTTAACTTATGTCTGTACTCAGATATTGTTGCTTCCACTGACTCGTCTATGATCGAGCTCTTGTATTCGAGCCCTCGAGGCCCCTGGCTTGTAATATGATGCTTGTATGACTTATTTTATTTGTAGAGTTGTGTTGTGATATCTTCCCGTGAGTCCTTGATCTTGATCGTACACATTTGCGTGCATGATTAGTGTACGGTCAAATCGGGGGCGTCACAAACAACTTGCATGAAGACCTCATTTATGTGCCCCAGGATTCTTTTCCTGCCATTCATGGTAATGTTAGTCATAAATAACAATGATTTAATTATATTTTGCACATAGCAAGTATTTCATCTATTGACAACTAGAGATAATTTTTTAACAGAATATCTGGCAAATACTGAAGACTCCATTGAGTACGATGATGTGGATGATGAGAGTCTAATGTATAATAGACCATGTAAGTATTGACTGATATTTTCATCAATGATTCTCAATTTTTGTAATACTTACTAAATTACTTTTGAAAAACACAGGTCTTGACTTTGAATCATATCAAGAGCCAAAGCATGTCACAAAATGCATACAAGCAGATCCATATGATCATATATATCATAAATTGCCCCGTGGCTATCATTTTCTAGAGCGAGTGCCCAACTGTAGACATTGCAATGCGAAAAGGTTCCAATATGAGACGCCAACATTTTGTTACATGAATAGAAAAGTAAAGATAGTAACCCCAGTGGTTCCTGATGAATTGCGTCAGTTGTACACGAGCCAGGATCCAAATGCAAAATACTTCCAAGATCATATACGGTACTTCAATTCTCATTTCTCTTTTACCTCTCTTGGTGTGATCTTGGACCAAAGATTCTGCAATAGGAGGTCTGGAGTATACACCTTTCGCGCACAGGGCCAAATTTATCACCGTATTGGCCAGTTGGTTCCAAAAGAAGATGGCCCCAAGCATTTACAGTTATACTTCTATGACACGGATGCAGATTTGCAACAAAGATTTCTTCACTCGCCAAACCTTGACCAAACTCTGATCCGGAAGTTGGTGAATATACTTTCAAGTAATCCTTATGCACAAATATTTAGAAACCTTGGTTCTATTCCAAACCTTGATGAATATAATATTGAGCTCAACACAAATATTGCCTTAGATCAAAGAGTATATAATGCTCCGACAACATCACAAGTAGCAGCAATTTGGGTCGAGGGAAATAATCCTCGAAGTTATTTTGACAGGAGTATCATGGTTTACGGTAAATCGGACAAACCACAATACATAAAAGCATACCATGGTTGCTATGATCATTGTCATATCCACTTTTTTTCCCGAATGGGGAAGTTGGATGGAACCTGAATTTACCAAAAGTTGCTCCCCATGGTAAGAGGAAGAGAAATGATCAAGCAGATGCTCTCAGCGAAGAAGGCAAGTTTTTTTTTTCAAGTTTTTTTTGCTTGATTACTTTGTTTCAGATTCATTTATCTAACCATAACTTGCCTTGAATGCAGGAGTGGAAAAGAGCTCTGGTTCTTGTGTATCACCAAGGGAATATTATTGTTATAAGTTACAAATCCGAGATGGCGAGTTCAACGTCTTACTATTTGGAAAGAGATTAACTCAACAGTATATTGTTGATATGTACATCAAGATTGAATCAATAAGGTTGGCTTTCTATTTACAACAGTCAACTCAGGTTCTCATACGTGCAGATTTATATCAAGGATTGGTTGATAGTGTTGTAGCCGGTGAGACACGTGCATGCATGACTGGAAAGCGTATTGTGCTCCCCCCAAAATTTATTGGAGGACCAAGAGACATGCGCCGAAGGTATCTAGATGCAATGGCATTGGTCCAACGGTTTGGAAAGCCAGACTTATTCATTACAATGACTTGCAACCCGCAATGGGAAGAGATAACTAGAGAGCTGGAACCAGGTCAATCGCCACAAGATCGTCCAGATTTGGTAGCACGGGTCTTCAAGGCAAAGTTGGAGGATCTTAAAGATCTTTTATTCAAGAGGAAATTATTTGGTGAAGTTGTTGCACATGTTCATGTAATAGAATTTCAGAAGAGAGGCCTACCGCATGCACACTTCTTAATTATTCTGAAGTCAACTTGCAAGATTACTAATCCAGATCAATATGATGAGATAATATCAGCATAGATCCCAGATAAAGACAAATACCCTGTACTGCATGCTTTAGTTATTAAGCACATGATGCATGGACCATGCGGAGTTCTCAATAGTAAGAATACTTGCATGGAAAATGGAAGTTGTAGATACCATTATCCACGGACATTCTCAGAGACAACACTACAAGGAAAGGACTCATATCAAATTTATAGACGGAGGGATGATGGTTGTCGAGTTCGCATTAGGGGTGCGGTCTTGGATAATAGATGGGTTGTTCCTTATAGTCCATCTCTACTTATGCGATATAATTGCCATATAAATGTAGAAGTTTGCTCTAGCATTAAGGCCGTTAAATATTTATTTAAATACATCTACAAAGGTCATGATCGCGCATCCTTTGTCATTGAGTCCAGAGGAGATAATGTTTTTATTGATGAGATTCGCGAATATAGGGATGCAAGGTTTATATCACCTCCAGAGGCTATATGGAGGATTTATTCTTTCAATCTAAGTGAGATGTCACCTCCAGTTTTGTAGTTACAGGTCCATTTGCCAAATATGCATCTTGTGCATTATGAAGATTCTGATAATTTGGATAGCGTGTTACGCAGAGAATCATCTTCAAAAACAATGCTTAGTGAATATTTTAGAATGAATTCTGTTGATATTTTTGCAAGGAATTTCTTGTACAAGGAGTTTCCAGAATATTTTGTGTGGGATAGCAGTTGCAAGAATTGGAGACGTCACAAGCAGAAACGAATTCAGATTGGTAGACTTGTGTCTGCGCACCCTGCTGAAGGAGAGCGTTATTATTTGAGGATACTACTAAATCACGTGAGGGGAGCCAAATCATTTGAGGATCTACGAACTGTTGATGGTGTTATTTTCTCGACATTTAGAGAGGCTGCACAGAGAAGGGGTCTAATTGAGGATGATCGTAGTATTTCTGATTGTCTCAGCGAGGCTGCGGCATTTCAAATGTCATCTGCACTTAGAAGACTTTTTGCAACAATTTTAGTTTTCTGCGAGGTAAAAAATGTCCGTGAACTGTGGGACAAGCATTTTGAAGCCATGGGTGATGATTTTCGAAGAGAAAATGTAAATTCTGAAGTAATTGATCAGATGGTGCTTAAAGATCTTAGAAGTTTGTTATATTCAATGGGAAAGGACATAAAGAACTTTGACTTGCCCTGCTTATTGGATGATAATGATTTGGAGAGCTTAGATTGGAGAGAATTATATGATGAGATTTTTATTGAGGTTGAGCAGGAACACTTGGATTTGTATAACAAGCTAAACAATGAGCAGTGACTTGCTTTTGATGAGATAATGACTCATGTCTTGCACCAGAAGAGTATGGTTTTTTTCATAGATGGTCCGGGAGGTACAGGAAAAACGTACCTTTATAAGGCTTTGCTCGCTAAAGTGCGATCGATGGGGCGAATAGCTATCGCAACAGCAACGCCAGGCATTGCTGCGTCTATCATGCCTGGCGGTAGAACAGCACATTCCAGGTTCAAAATTCCCATTAATATTCAGGATGACAGCATGTGCAACTTCAGTAAACAGAGTGGAACTGCAGAATTACTCACGAGGTCGTCTTTAATAATTTGGGACGAAGTTGCTATGACAAAGCGTCAAGCTGTGGAGGCACTTGATAGATCCCTGCGAGATATCACCGGTTGTGGATCACCCTTTGGAGGAAAAGTAGTAGTGTTTGGAGGTGATTTTAGACAGGTTCTTCCAGTGGTGAGGCATGGCACTAGAGCACAAATTACAGATGCTACACTAAAGAAGTCTTATCTTTGGCAAGACATAAAACATATCAAACTTTGGCGCAATATGAGGGCTTTGTTTGATCCATGGTTCTCTGATTTTCTCCTTAGAATTGGTAACGGTAAAGAGGAATCAATTGGTCAAGAATATGTGCGCCTGCCTGAAGAAATTGTTATAGGTTACACGGATTTGAAGGCCTCTGTTAGTAAGTTAATTGATGACATCTTTCCTCTAATGGACAAAAATGGAAACTCACCGTCCTATATTAGTGCACGTGCAATTCTTTCCACAAAGAATGAATATGTGGATGAGTTAAATGATATGCTTATTGACCGATTTCTTGGAGAAGAAAAGGTCTATTACAGTTTTGACTCAGTGGTTGATGATCCACATAATCACTATCAACCTGAGTTCCTAAATTCACTCACACCTAATGGCCTTCCTCCACATATTCTCAGATTGAAGATCAACTGCCCTGTTATTTTGATTCGCAACCTTGATCCTTCTAATGGTTTATGCAATGGTACAAGGCTTATCATTAAGGCATTTCAAGAGAACGCTATTGATGCAGAAATTATTGGCGGATAATATGCTGGGAAGCGAGTGTTCCTTCCACGAATTCCTCTCTATCCTTCAGAGGATGATGTTCTCCCCTTCAAGTTTAAAAGAAAGCAATTTCCAATTCGGCTTAGTTTTGCCATGACAATCAACAAAGCCCAGGGTCAAACCATCCCAAATGTTGGCATCTATCTTCCTGAGCCGGTGTTCTCTCATGGCCAACTCTATGTCGCTCTGTCTAGAGGGATATCAAGACAAACAACTAGAGTACTTGCAAAACCAAATAAGGATATTGACCCATCAGGGAAAAGCACAAAAAATATTGTCTACAGGGATGTTTTGGTATAATTCATGTACATGATGTGTATTGCCGTGTGATGTTTCTAATATGGTTGTATTCCTGTAAATAGTACTACCCAGGAAATATAATGTTATATAGGGTTTCAGTCATTAGCTTGTCCCTGTGAGAGTTATTATGTACCAAAAGATATATTTGCAGTGGTATTATTCTAGCATATACAATACTCAAGTCTTATAGATGTACCATTCCTTTTTCAGTTATTGCATATAGCAAAAATCCAGCAACATAAGTGAGCAAATATCATTCTTTATTATACCGAGCCATTGGGCTTCACATGTATATGCAATATACTGACATTTTTCAGTTTTAACATACAACAGAATCATCCGGTCAACAGAAGGGAGCACAGACCATTTTGCTTTAGTCATACGAAATCAATTACAGAGTCATTACAAACCAACTCAACAATGGAGGGACATGCCCCATCCATAGATAGATTACTAATTCTAATCTGATGTGCCTGGGCAGCAAGAACATGAACAGAACCAGCGCGTTGCCTACCAATTTTCGGGAACTTACACAGGTGATAAACCAGGAACGAAGGTTACGAACATCAGCGTAGATGTTGTAGCTTCTACATGCTGGCGCTACATCAGAGTTAGCAGAATCATATTCGAACTCAATGGGGTAGTGCAATGATCCAGCGTCAAGTGCATATCATACTTCACAGTGCTCACTTCAGAGTTTTCAGCATCGAAACAATTCTCACGTTCCTGGTTATCAACAAAGAGGATCTTGCCATGGTGATACCTTGAAATTACACCTGCAGAAGCTACAAATACAAGATATGAAAATTCACAATAATGACAACGAACCTAAAAATTGTTCTTAGTATTGGCAACATCCAATATATTTAGTTACATTGAAAGGACATAGAAACAATTACAATTTAACTATATGATTTTTTTTGTAAGCAACAAATGGGGGCACAAATGTTTCAATCACCACGCTTATTCTTTATTTTTGGAACCTACAAATCAGCAATTTTCATACTTCTCTATCAAAAAAAGGATCACAACCATCAATCTTATTCTTCGTTCTTTAATTGGAAAAAAAATCAGAAATTGAATCCCCTCAGAGACATCCGATAAAATCCGAAATTGGAGAACAAACCATGCTGATGCCTGCTAAATGCCGAATGTTGATGTAGTGATGCTACGGTCGGTGCTACTCACGTGCGCCATCGCTCGGAGGCATGAAGTGTGCCGCCTACCGGCGTGTGTTGTGTGCGGCCGTGGCTGCTGAATTCAGGAGCCGCTGTGCCTGCTGATGACGACTGGGCGAGTCCAGCACGATATTCAATGGCCGGGTCGTGCGCTGCGCCAGCGGCGTGGGAGTCCTAGGGTCGGCGTTCGGCGGGTCGGCGGGGACGGGAGAAGGTGCGGCAGCGCGGCGGCGCTCCGCTCGACAGTCTTTTTTTTTTGAGACAACGACGGTCTTTCATTTTATAGAACTCCGCTCGACAGCCAGAGGCAGGAGGACCTGGTTCGCGTTTTTGAGTGGGGCTCCATACAGCTAGCCCAGTGGCAGGCTTCAAGGCCCGTCTGGCCGAATGTCAGCCCAAATCCATATTTTAGCCTGCAGAAGGTCCAACGATCTCCCCTCAAATAAAAAACAAATTTGTTAAAAATAAAAAATATAGAAACAAATAAAAATTTGGGGAAAAACAGAAGGTCAAGTGGAAGAGGCTATTCTCACGTTTTCCCCATGAATTTTAGGACTGTATATGGACTGATATAGACTACTAAAAAAGTATATATGGACCGACACATATCCATTTTTTTGTTGACAATAAATATTATGCAAGGTAGAATGCATTACATTCCATGTACATCCAAGTGATGTAGAATGCGCGGAGATGATTATTTCTTGAACAAACTTTAATCCCATGATGTAACTTACTGTTTTGAGAATGTTTACTTCAAGTTTGTCTCTCTCTTTTTTTTGCGGGAAATTGTAAGTTTGTCAAGTACTCCCTCCGTAAACTAATTTAAGAGCATTTAGATCACTACTTTAGTGATCTAAACACTCTTATATTAATTTACAGATGGAGTAAGTGTTAACCAAAATTACTCTATGCATGTTTTGAAAATATAAGAAAATCAAAATTTTCCACGGACATTGTAAGTTGGCAAGAGGTTTGTCAAAGTGCATCGTCTGTATTTAAAATTTTCTTCATGTATGATGTTTTTAATTAAGAACGCACACGTGCAAAGCACGTGCCTTTAACTAGTAAAGCTAAAGTATGCTATTGGCTCCTTCTATAAAACTAAGGTATGCTATTGGCGTATTCTTGAAAAAAAACTATTCAAGTGGCCCATACATGACTTTGAAATAAGCTACTTACCCATGGTGTCAGAGGCATCGGCCCCGCCGTAGAACGTCGCATGCGCCCTCAGCCATGTCGGCGCGTTGTCCGCGGCCATGGCCAGCCCAGAGCAGGCGAACACGAGAGCCACCACCGCAATAGCTCGAGCTGGAGCCGACGCCATGTCTGTCGCTGGATGTGGATGCCCTTGCAAATTAAACTCACCAACTTGTCTATCTGTACGTAGCTGATCTGGGATGGGAAGCTCTGTGTTGTAGCTTATGTGTTTGTTCTTGTATCAGTGAGGGTTTGGTTCTGATAGTTTGATTAATGTCCGTGTATATATAGCCTTTGCTGGAGGGACTCGGCATGGTCATCACGAGAGGCGGGCTAGCGTGCCCATGCATGTGGACGCTCGTGCAGCCGCACCATGCATGGCTTAAGGGCTACTCTGAATATTGTATCTACGCGCAGACACGTCCGGTCCATTTTCTTCTTTCTTATAACAACGGCTCTTCATCGGTATTTGCTTGACACTTTCTGAAGAAATGGACGGCGTTCTGCGATTTCAAAGTGCTTGCTTGACGTTTCACTTCAGGGCGTGATATTTGCATGACTTTTTTGACTGTTAGCTTTGGGTATTCGCCGCGTCCCATTGTCTGAGGAAGAATGTGCTTCCCCTGTTCCTTGAATCGAACGGATCACCGCACCTGGTCCTAAACATCGGCGGCGCCCATCGGCATGAAGGAACGTGATGGCTTGTTCCCGAAGAAACATAGAATTGTTAAGGAAGATCTATCGAGAGTTGAACTCGTCCCGTCTGGATGCAAGGGTGCGTGGTCTAGCTGGATTTATTGTCTGCTAGGTTTTTACGAAAAAAAATCCCCCTGTTTTATAGATCAAGCACAAACCATAAGTACAGGGTCAAACGATATAAAATAATGAGAAAGCCCTCAAATAAAGCAAAACTCGGTCATAACAGGATTAGGCCGCCGAGCAAGAGTGCACCAGGACCTAAGGACATTTCCAACGCTGACTCTTAAATCTTCCGCAACTGTTCAGACCATGCTGTACGAATCACGAAAGCTATCCAGAGCCCGGCTGAACATGCCTCCTCACCGTATTCATACGCCTCCACTAAACCCGCATGGAAGCCGAAAAACCTACTCTGGCCACACATCCGTTCATGAGCGGGCAGACATTAAACGCAACGTCGACCGAGCTCCTCTCATCCGTCCTCTATTTAAACGAGGCCAGACGCCGAGGAAGAATCACACCCCTCCGCCGCTTCCCTATCTCCTCTTTCACCATTTTCTTCACTATTCCGATGTCTTCCGAAGAGCAGTTCTCCGGCATGCAGGCCAGCTGGGTGGCCCGCCGAGCCCGTCGGACACGAGCGTGGTAGCTCGCTGCTCCACCTCCCTCGCCTAGCCCGATGGAGCGAGTTGTCGCCCAAGCCGGCGTGTGGTTTAGCAACTCACTGCTGCAGGGCAACTCGATGAGGAGTGGCGAGTTGTTCCACGCCAGCACTCGCGGGGAGCACGGCGACATGGGCGTTGTCGCTACCGTCGACGACGCCGCGTCGTACCGCGCCTCCCGTGCTTGCGGTCGCGCCATGCAGATAGAGACAGGAGGCCGGTGCGCGGAAAGCGACGAGTCGGTGGCCAGCACCTTCGCGTTCCGCCGCCATCATCGAGAAGTAGAACACGGGAGGAGGCCGCCGCTTGGGTCCCATTAAGGTCACCGCCAAGGCGATGCCGGCATGCACAACCGGTGTTTTGCATGGTTCTTCTCTTGCGAGGATCTTCGTCGATCCCACATGGGCTCCACAGAAGCGGAGGCGCCGCCTTCCCCTCCCACCGAAGCATCAGTCGAGAGTTCTACTCTGATGAGCGGTGGGTAGCGAGCCGTGCTTTGCGCTGAAGCATATACCTCCAAGGCTCCTAGCAGTCCGGTGATCGGGCTGCCGAACAAAAGGAAGACAAAGGGATCAACGGGCGGCCATTTAGATTAGGTATTAATTGTACCTCGAGAGGCAGACTAGCACTGCTTAGTTGATGTAAATGTAATGACATGTTTATATGAAAATCCGGCATTTTTATATGAAATTCGTTATGTTTATATGAAAATCTAGCCGTATTTGACCGAATTTCATCCGGTTGATTCGAGTTGTTGTGAAAATGTATGCTGCTACAGTTGGATGGCGTCCTCCCGCATTCGTGTCTGTGGAATGGTCCCCCTTTAGTAGGCTACAAGTGCACAGGGTTTAGTTGTATCCTTTTCAAAGTAAGAGTATCGATCCCACAGGGAGCACAGGAATCAAGCTTTTGCCCTTTGTAGAGAATTGTGTAACTTTGTGCCTGCAGACAATTATAGACTTGAAGCAGAGTGATGGCAGATTTGAATAATGTTTGAGTAAAATGATGACTTGTAGCTAAATAGCATAAAAGTAAATTAAAGACATGGATGGTAAATAACGGTGAAACCACAGAATTGAAAATACGTTCTCAGGGAGTCTGAAATCCTCATTGGTAGGTTTATAGTACTACTATGCATAAGCATAACATGAAGCGGATACCTGAGCCACTGTTGATGATTATACTGAGCGAAGCCGGTACAGAACACGTTCTACTCTTGGTAGATTTCGTGTCACGCACGCCACCATCATAGTCTTCCCCTGAGGGTTACAACTCATGACAATTAAGGGTTTCCCCGTGGACGCGACCTCGCTAAGGGTTCTTCGTAATCCCCGGTCATTTGTAAAAATTAGGAGTTGTAAACTTTTACTGTCACCTCGAATTACCTCCACATCCTAAACATACACAACTAAGATGTAGGGGACTTATAATGCATGCACCCATATACAGGCAACCAAAGTAGGGAGCTTCTATTAGGCGCTTAATGCGCCCAATAGCGCTCTGACGCACAAAGCGACCGATAATGGGCCGCCCCACTGTGCCAGCGGGTCTAGCCAACGGTCCAGCAGGTGTTTTTTTTTCTCCCTCCAAAGGTATTGCAAAAATAAAAAATCGGCGCTACAGCAAACCTCAGATACCATAGACTGTAGCGGGACGCACTGTAGTGAACCCAAGGTACTGTAGCAACCGGAGTGTAGCAGATTGTGCCACTGTAGCGAAGCAAACGATACTGTAGCAAACATTTATTTTAGAAAATAGATCAAAATTTTAAAAATGTGAACAATTTTTTAAATCATGCACATTTTTGAAAAATATGATTCTTTTTTAAATAACGAACATTTTTTCCAAAAAAATGTGAACACATTTTAAATCTCCTGAACATTTTTTGAGATACATTCAAAATCTGACATTGTGATCACCTTTCAAAATTATGGTCAATTTTGAAAACATAAATTTTTTGAATTTGTAAACAATTTTTGAAAACGTGAACTTTTTTGAAATTCTAAAAAACAAGGATATTTTTAGAATTTTTGAAAACTAAAATGGGAACATTTTTAAAAGCATATATTCTTTAAAATTTTGTGTTTTCTAATTCCCAAACATATTTAGAAATTTTGAACATTTTTTAAATTTGAAAACATTTTTTAAAATTATAATTTTTTCGAAATTTATGAAATTTCAAAAAAGAGAGGAAAAACGAATAAAATAAAAAGCATGAAAATTTAGTAAATAGAACAAACAAAAAAAAATTGATTCAGGGAACCTTATGAAACTTCCCCAAACATATTTGCTTGCACTGTGTAAAAACACTCAAATATGTGCCGGCTCATCTCTCATCGTTGAATTGTTTCCCTATGCGATTGAACACGATAGTTTGCGGCAAACCCTAAACGGCGCCTTAAGCGCCCGTTTAGGTGTTATTCGCAAACAGCGCACACCCCTCTGCTTTCCTTTCGATCCAGATGGGCCGGCCCGTCTATGTTTTTCTCTGCCTTCAAAAGAGAAAAAGTAATTCGGCAACAGCGTCAATCGAACCTGCAGCCTCCTCCTTCGAGCTTGAAGGCAATGACCACCCCCGACACCCAACGTCTAAGTACATCTTTCACATCCTTCTTATACATCTACTTTCCTTTTTCCCTGGTTCAATGAACTTTTCAAACCTTTCATGAACTTTTTCGCAAACCAATGAACTCTTTTTCAAAATGAAAGACATTTACTCAAATTTGATGAACTTTTTCCAAAATCAATGAACTTTTTTCAAATTCGATGAACTTTTTTTAAAATCAGTGAACATTTTTTCCAAAATCGATGAACTTTTTTCAAATTCGATGAACTTTTTTTCAAAATGGATGAACTCTTTTTCAAAATCAAACTTTTTTATCAAAATAGATGAACTCTTTTTCCAAATTCGATGATTTTTTTCAAAGTCAATGAACACTTTTCAAAATCGATGAACCTTTTTTCCAAGTCGATGAACTCTTTCAAGATCGATGAACTGCTTTTCAAAATCGATGAACTGTTTTTGAAAATCATGATCTTTTTTTCAAAGTCGATGACCTTTTTTCAAAATTGATGAATTTGTTTTCAAAATCGTGAACTTTTTTTACAAAAGCGATGATTTTTTTTTTGAAATACGATGTTTTTATTTGAAACCAATGAACTTTTCTGTAATTCATGACATTTTTTCCCAAATGTTTTCAAATAATTTAAAAATCAAAGCGCTACCGTACGTTTACATGTGTACGAATAAATTGTGCGGCGACAGAGTACTTTAAACATTCTCCCTTGGTTTCGTCAGTAGTGCAGTGTACTGTAGTTGGTTTCCCGTGTCCTTCGCTACTGGACGACGCTGGATCGATCCTATGGCACGACCAATTTTTTGGCTGTTCTTTGCTCGCAAACGAGCTCTATCCACTGAACTTGACTTTTTGCTGGGCCGGCCCAGTTCACAGCCGCGTGGGCGCCCGAACTGCCAACTGGCGCTAAAGGCGCCCGTTAGGAGCTCCCATAGTTTGCCACTGAGAGCGCTGTATAGGGAATTCGACTAAACTATATGCAAAACGTGATTCCTTTTTCTGTGTTCACTCAGTCAGGCCTAGCCGAGGCACATATGCAAATAGCCGAAAAACGATGCAACCAAAAAGCCCTTGAGAAGGTTCTTTATGCCTCAACTAGTATGTGCCCATGTGTTGCCATGGTGACCGTATTTTCTTTTAACATAATATAAGAGGACCATATGGGACAAATCTTTGATGCAAAACAAATAGGCAAAATAAGATTATATTATCCTTATGAATCATGGATTTTTTATTTCTTAAATTGATAAAAATAGGTACGTGCCTGTGGTTGATCTGCGTTCTTGGGTTACCAAAGATTAAAAAAAAAGATGATCACACTACAAGAAAATTAAGATACTGTGACGAAAGTCCGCGTGATGATGGTTGACAACGTCACACAAATATCTAATGTGTGATGTTTTGGAGGTAGCGTCACTGATTACTGTGTTGGATTATTTCTTGGATTACAGAAGATGTTTGGCCGTTTCCAGATTTTACCATAAGAAACAATTTATTTAAGAACTAAGAATTTATTGCTATACCATAGATTGATCAAGTTTACTGGGTTACCAAAGATTGGTTAGGTGAAAACTAGAAGGGGTGAAAAACCGAGAAAACCAGTGGAGGGTCAAGGGTGGGAGGATGGACGAAGAGGTGGTGGGGAGAAAAAATGATGTAAGATGAACCTTATATTCCCTTTTTGGGACATTTATGTCCCTAATTTGCGCCCACTCTTGGATTTGTCCCTAACTTTTTGATGTGCTCAAATTTGCCCCTAAAAAGCATTTTAGGTCACGAGAACGCCCTTCCAACTGGTCAAAGTTGTTTGACCAAAACTTTGAAAATTCATAACAAATTCATATGAACTCAGAAGAACGCAAATAAGATATCAAAATGTTTATAAAACTATCACCTATACGCGCATGCCATTTATGTTCATCACCTACACGTGCATTTATTTGCATTCACCCTAAATAGTTTTTCAATGGTATACTCTCTCTGTCCTTGAAAGAGTGTACTTCCAACTTTGTTTAAAAATCAAAGTTTTTTTATGTTTAACCATATTTATAGAACAATAGACGAACATTTATGCCATCAAATTAGTAGCATTAGATTCATGATAAAATATATTTCCGTCATATACCTATTTGGTTTCACAAGCATTGACATATTTTTGCACAAACTCGCTCAAACTTTGAGATAGTTTGACCCTCCAACAAAGTTGGACGGAGGGAGTACATCCTAAAAAGCTTTAAACGGTGCTTTTGCCATGAACGTAAATGACATGTGCATATATATATATATATATATATATATATATGTTTTTATGAACATTTAGATATCTTATTGCATTCTTCTGAGTTCATATTAATCTGTTATGAATTTTTAAAATTTTGGTCAAACAACTTTGGCCAGATGGAAGGGCATTCTTGCAACCTAAAATGCATTTTAGGGGCAAATTTCAGCACATCAAAAAGTCAAGGGTAAATTTGAATAGTGGGTAAGTTAGGGGCATTCTTGCACCATTATATGTTTTTATTTTTGCATATGTGGAAAATGTGCAATTTTCTAGGCAAACTGTGTGCATGTGTTTTGTCATTTTTTATGGGCCATTTGCATTTCCGTCCCTAACTCGAACCACCTAATCAGATATACCCTAATTCAAAAGCCTGCTCAAATTTGCCCCTCCGCCGTTAGGTGCCCTTACAGAAATGCCCTTCTGCGCCGTTACCGTCCAGTCAAACAGCTTTGACCGTCCTGAAAAAAATAGCAAAAAATTCTTAAAAATCTAAAATTTTGTGAGATCGAAGATACTCATGTGCGCAAGGGGTGTGCAAATTTTCGTGCTATTTGGACTTTCCAGGAGCTCGTGGCGTGGAAAAAAAGTTAATCTGCATACTTGTGAACAGTAAATTTGAAATAAATAGCAAGAAAATTTAAAAAAATATGAAATTTTTTGGCATCAAAGAGGCTTGGGTGCACAAGGTGCTTGAAAGTTTTGGTGATCAAATGACACGCGAGGAGCTATAGCTGGAAAAAACAAAATAGTCATTTTTTCCCGAGCCAAATTTTGTTTTTTTCTTCACAAGCCCCTCCAATGTTCAAACACAACAAAAATTTGCACGCAGCTTGCAGACCCGAGCCTCTTTGATGCCAAAAAAATTCATGTTTTTTTGAATTTTCTTTCTATTTTTTGAATTTACTGTTCACAGGCTTACATATTTATTGTTTTTTCCTTTGACACGAGCTCCTGGAATGTCCAAACAACACGAAATTTTGCACGCACCTTGCGAGCTTGAGTATCTTTGATCCCACAAATTTTCAGATTTTTTTTAGATTTTTTTGCTATTTTTTTCAGGACGGTCAAAGCCCTTTGACCTTTGACATGCTTTGACCAGACGGTAACGGCACAGAAGGGCATTTCTGTAAGTGCACCTAACGGCGGAGGGGCAAATTTGAGCAGGCTTTGAAATTAGGGGTAAATCTGAGAGTGGGCGCAAATTAGGGGCATAGATGTAAATGTCCCTTTTTTATTTAGGCAATTCCAGTGCCTTTGATTTATTCTTCTCTTTCTATGCCTCTATTTGAGCACCGGAACAAACCATAGGCCCAATTCCTTGGATCAGGCGCTATTATCCTTTTTTGAAGGCTCTGTCTTGTTGGTTCGTGGCATTCCCGATGTTTGTTCTAAGGATGATGGACATCACATTGGTTTGGGTTGCCGCTCAAGGCGTGGGTTTCCAAGGCGCTATGTACGACTTCCACGATGTTTTCTCATGTCTTCTCCCTTCGACTTTGCCGGGTCCTCCTACTCATTTGCCGATCTCTTGGCGCTATTGGTGGAATACGTTGATCTTGCAGAGTTTGGCTAGTGGACGCACGACGGAGGTTCTCGTGAGATCACGACGCGGTCTGGGTTTCCTGTGTCCCGCCTCCTCGTCCTCCATGGCTAGAGACCTAACTAGGGGGTTTTAGCTGTGTTATTTCCTTGTTTGGGCTGAGCATCCCATGTCTTTCTACGATTTGGGCTCCGTCTTTAGATATTCATTCGAGTTTTGTTAGGATTTGTGTCATGTTCAGGAAGATGAGATGGTGATGGCTCCCTGAAGATGGAATAAGATTCTCTTCGCCTAGGCCCCGTCCCGATTGTGCGTCCAGCATCGTCTATGTGCATGTGGAGGTGTGTCTTCGACGGTGATGACGATGTAGACCTGGGGTAGGGTCATAGGCCTGACCTATGCGCCCTATCCAAGGTCACTGTCCTAGAAACAAAGAAGCTCAAGAGACAACAGGGAGGGCCCAACAAAGGTGTCGAGTGCAATCCACTCGACCGATCAGCTACTCGGAGACCCCTCCTTCCTGAAGTCGCTCGACCAATCGACCACTCGACCATACAAGAATCCACTCGACCTATTCAAGACGAGGAGTCATATGGAACGGCAATGGACTAGGGTTCACTCTGTAATCTTTAAGGCCATTAAGGCATTTAAGGCTGGCATTACCAATAAAGCCTCATATTTATGTACATTGAACCCTTGGCAACAAGGGAACGGCTGGGGTCCTGGCGTTCACTATATAAGCCACCCCCTCCTCTGGCACAAGGGTTCGCACCCTCTGTAACACACACACACACACACATAATCCAGTCGACCGCCTCTGGGCACCGAGACATAGGGCTATTACTTCCTCCGCGAAGGGCCTGAACTCATAAAACTTGTGTGTACAACTTCTCCATAGCTAGGATCTTGACTCTACATACCTAGCCCCCATTCTACTGTCAGTCTTAGATCCACGACAGTTGGCGCACACCTTGGGGCCGGTGTCTTAGCGACTTTTTGTTGAAGTTGTGATTTTTCCGACTCCCATCATCATGGTTCCCGACGGTGGATTGGCTGAGGGCCGCGAGATCCGTCTCGGCGCGCTCGTCTTCATGGCCGACGACTCCGCCTGGCTTCAGGAAGCTCCCCTCGACATCAACGCGATCCCCGTCCACGGGGCGACACACTTTCGCGCGTGCGTCCTTCTCCGGCAACCGTCGACCCAGTATTGGTCGACTCCTGTGGTGTCCTCGCTTCCCGCTGTTCGCCAGCGCAAGCGATCCGGTCGGTCGCAACTTCAGCGGTGGGTGAGACACGCGGTGGCCCGTCAGTCGGCCACCCCACAAGTCGCGGCAATCGAGCCCGACAAAACTCTCTACGGCCTGTTCGACTGGCTCCGTCGAGACCGCATCCGAGTGCGATAGCAGTGATCCTGCGGCTGAAGTCTTGATGGTCAACAGACCACGTAGTCCTCCTGGCTTCCCCCACGATGATGGCGGTGATGGTGGCGGCGATCCGTCACGCGTTCACGAGGAGTACCGCCCCGAGCCCCTTTCTTCACAGCAGAGGGAAGAGCTTCGACGCCACAATATGGATGCACTTCACACCCCCATCGTTGGAGAAACCCCTGAGGCCCGGGCCTTGGAGGAGGCGCGCCTGGCCAACTTGGCTGAGCGCACTCGACTAGAGAACCTCCAGCATGCTCTCGACGAGCGTGCTCGGCAGCGGATCCCTGAATCCAGTCGATGACAACTTTTTCCGCCTCAACCTCAGGTATACCGCACTCCTATTCAAAATCTCACAGCGGCGGCCCGCATAGCAGAGTCAATTCAGCCTTCCCAATCGGAGGCTGGCAGAGGTTTGATGCAGATTCGGGCCTTGCTCCGGGCAGCCGGAGAGCAGAACACCGCAGTATCTCAGTCGCGGAATAGGATGCATAGCAGATCTGTGATGGCAGACACAGTTCAGTCGGCTCACAGCCCAAGATCGCCCCCGCGGCGTGAGGAACGTGGGCACCGGCAGGATCGGTACAGGAACCACGAGCAATATGATCATCGACTCGGCCATGATGACCGTCATCGAGTGCCCACACCCCCTCCAAGGAGTGGGTCATATGTGCCTCGGCAGCATGATGACAGACGCCCTCACAGTGGCGAGCGAAGAGTACCAGTCGACCCGAGGGAGCCAGGCTTTGATGCGAGATCTATTCTCGTTCAAGGTCTGGTTGACAGGAACAGGGCGCACAGAGAGGGCCATGACAGAAATCACCTGACTGGCAGCAGAGTGCATGTTTTAGGTCCAGAATGTTTCAGCAGAGCCATCAGAGCCGCAGTGATTCCTCCCAACTTCAGGTTGGCGACTGGAGTCAGCAAGTTCATTGGTGAGTCCAAGCCGGACACTTGGCTTGAGGATTACCGGGTGGCGGTACAGATCGGTGGCGGCAATGATGAATTGGCCATGAAGCACCTTCCTCTGATGTTGGAAGGCTCGACCAGAGCATGGTTGACTCAGTTAACACCTGGCAGTATATTCAGTTGGGAAGAACTCGCCCGAGTGTTTGTTAGAACTTTTGAGGGTACTTGCAAACGACCAGCAAGGTTAACAGAATTGCAGCTTGCGTGCAAAAACTAAGTGAGACTCTGAGAGATTTCATTCAGAGGTGGAGCACTTTGCACCACACAATGGAAAATGTGTCTGAGCATCAAGCAGTTTGTGCCTTCAAGGAAGGCGTGAAGTATCGAGAATAGTCCTGAAGTTTGGTCGGACAGGAGATATGTCCCTGACTCGGATGATGGAGATAGCCACTCGGCACGCTAACGGAGAAGAAGAGGATCAACTCCGCAGTGGAAAGAGCAAACCAGTCGGTCAGGACACCGACGGAGGTACTTCCAATCGGAAATAGAAGCGTAAGGCCGAGCCAGCTGCTCCTGCTGAAGCTTTAGTTGTGGCTCAAGGAAAGTTCAAGGGGAAGACCAAAGGGCCCTGGACCCCCAAGAAAGTGAAAGATCAAGCCGAAAATGATGTGTTGGATTTACCATGCCACATTCACATCAAGAAGGATGAATAAGGTAATCTGATTTATCCTAAACATACCACTCGACAGTGTCGAGTTCTGATCCAGCAGTTCCGAGAAAAGCAACCCAATGAGAAGGAAAAGGAGTTGGACAAGGATGAGGATAAGGAAGAAGATGATGATGGTTTTCCCAATGTCAATTCCACTCTGATGATTTTTGCTGATGTTGAAAGCAAAAGTTGATTGAAAGTTATCAACAGAGAAGTGAACATGGTTGCTCCGGCAACGCCCAGTTATTTGAAGTGGTCCCAGACTGCCATCATGTTCGACCAGTCTAATCATCTAGCACGTATAGCCACCCCTGGGAGGCAAGCGTTGGTGGTCGACCCAGTTGTTGAAGGCACTCGACTGACCAAAGTGCTAATGGATGGTGGTAGCAGCCTGAATATCCTTTATGCTGAAACCTTGAAGGGGATGGGCATTCCGATGTCCAAACTTAGTGAAAGCAATATGAGTTTCCATGGCGTTATCCCTGGAAAGAAAGCCGAATCACTCGGTCAGATCTCCCTTGACGTGGTTTTCGGTGATTCCAAGAATTACCGCAAGGAAAAGTTGACATTTGAAGTAGTGGATTTCCAGAGTGCTTATCATGCTATTCTGGGTAGGCCTTCTTAAGCACGTTTTATGGCTTGCTACCTCTTGAGCACTGCGTTGGATTTCCTCGAAGAGGAGAGGATGATGCAGCAAAGTAGCGTAAGTATTTCCCTCAGTTTTTGAGAACCAAGGTATCAATCCAGTAGGAGGCTACGCGCGAGTCCCTCGTACCTACACAAAAACAATAGCTCAACACAACCAACGCGCTTACGGGTTGTCAATCCCTTCACGGGCACTTACGAAAGTGAGATCTGATAGAGATGATAAATAATATTTTTGGTATTTTTGGTATAGAGATGCAAAGTAAAAAGTAAAAGCAAAGCAATAATAAAGTGATGGAGATTGATATGATGAGAAAGAGACCCGGGGGCCATAGGTTTCACTAGTGGCTTCTCTCAAGAGCATAAGTATTCTACGGTGGGTGAACAAATTACCGTTGAGCAATTGACAAAATTGAGATAGTTATGAGAATATCTAGGTATGATCATTTATATAGGCATCATGTCCGAGACAAGTAGGCCGACTCCTGCCTGCATCTACTACTATTACTCCACTCATCGACCGCTATCCAGCATGCATCTAGAGTATTAAGTTAAAAACAGAGTAACGCCTTAAGCAAGATGACATGATGTAGAGGGATAGTTTCATGAAATATGATAAAAACCCCATCTTGTTATCCTCGATGGCAACAATACAATACGTGCCTTGCTGCCCCTTCTGTCATTGGGAAAGGACACCGCAAGATCGAACCCAAAGCTAAGCACTTCTCCCATGGCAAGAACAACCAATCTAGTATGCCAAACCAAACTGATAATTCGAAGAGACTTGCAAAGATAACCAATCATACATAAAAGAATTCAGAGAAGATTCAAATATTATTCATAGATAGACTTGATCATAAACCCACAATTCATCGGTCTCAACAAACACACCGCAAAAAGAAGATTACATCGAATAGATCTCCACAAAACAGGGGGAGAACATTGTATTGAGATCCAAAAAGAGAGAAGAGGCCATCTAGCTACTAACTATGGACCCGTAGGTCTGAAATAAACTACTCAAACTTCATAGGAGGGGCTTGGATGATGATGTACAAGCCCTCCGTGATCGATGCCCCCTACGGCGGAGCTCCGGAACAGGCCCCAAGATGGGATCTCATGGATACAGAAAGTTGTGGCGGTAGAATTAGGTTTTTGGCTCCGTCCCCGATCGTTTGGGGGTATGTGGATATATATAGGAGGAAAAGCACGTCGGTGGAGCTTCGAGGGGCCCACGAGGCAGGGGGGCGCGCCCTAGGGGGGGCGCGCCCTCCACCCTCATGACCGCCTCGTGGCTTTCTTGACGGAGGGTCCAAGTCTCCTGGATCTTATCTGATGAGAAAATCACGTTTCTGAAGGTTTCATTCCGTTTGGACTCCGTTTGATATTCCTTTTCTTCGAAACCCTAAAACAGGCAAAGACAGCAATTCTGGGCTGGGCCTCCGGTTAATAGGTTAGTCCCAAAAAATAATATAAAAGTGGATAATAAAGCCCAATAATGTCCAAAGCAGTAGATAATATAGCATGGAGCAATCAAAAATTCTAGATACGTTGGAGACGTATCAAGCATCCCCAAGCTTAATTCCTGCTCGTCCTCGAGTAGGTAAATGATAAAAACAGAATTTTTAATATGGAGTGCTACTTGGCATAATTTCAATGTAAATCTTCTTAATTGTGGTATGAATATTCAGAATCAAAAGATTCAAGACAAAAGTTCATGTTGACATAAAAATAATAATACTTCAAGCATACTAACAAAGAAATTATGTCTTCTCAAAATAACATGGCCAAAGAAAGATATCCCTACAAAATCATATAGTTTGGCTATGCTCTATCTTCACCACACAAAGTATTTAAATCATGCACAACCCCGATGACAAGCCAAGAAATTGTTTCATACTTTTGACATTTTCAAAACTTTTTCGATCTTCACGCAATACATGAGCGTGAGCCATGGATATAGCACTATATGTGGAATAGAATGGTGGATGTGGAGAAGACAAAAAGAGGGGAAGATAGTCTCACATCAACTAGGCGTATCAATGAGCTATGGAGATGCCCATCAATAGATATCAATGTGAGTGAGTAGGGATTGCCATGCAACGGATGCACTAGAGCTATAAGTATATGAAAGCCCAACTAAAGAAACTAAGTGGGTGTGCATCCAACTCGCTTGCTCACGAAGACCTAGGGCATTTTGAGGAAGCCCATCATTGGAATATACAGGCCAAGTTCTATAATGAAAAATTCCCACTAGTATATGGAAGTGATAGAATGAGAGACTCTCTATCATGAAGATCATGGTGCTACTTTGAAGCACAAGTGTGGTAAAAGGATAGTAACATTGTCCCTTCTCTCTTTTCTCTCATTTTTTGGGCCTTTTCTTTTTTATGGCCTCTTTTTTTTCGTCCGAAGTCTCATCCCGACTTGTGGGGGAATCATAGTCTCCATCATCCTTTCCTCACTTGGGACATTACTCTAAAAATGATGATCATCACACTTTTTATTTTTCTTACAACTCAACAATTACAACTCAATACTTAGAACAAAATATGACTCTATATGAATGCCTCTGGCGGTGTACCGGGATATGCAATGAATCAAGAGTGACATGTATGAAAGAATTATGAACGGTGGCTTTGCCACAAATACGATGTCAACTACATGATCATGCTAGCAATATGACAATGATGGAGCGTGTCATAATGAACGGAATGGTGGAAAGTTGCATGGAAATATATCTCGGAATGGCTATGGAAATGCCATGATAGGTAGGTATGGTGGCTGTTTTGAGGAAGGTATTTGGTGGGTGTATGATACCGGCAAAAAGTGCGCAGTATTAGAGAGGCTAGCAACGGTGGAAGGAAGGAAAGTGTGTATAATCCATGGACTCAACATTAGTCATAAAGAACTCATATACTTATTGTAAAAATCTAGAAGTTATCAAAGCAAAGTATTACGCGCATGCTCCTAGGAGAATAGATTGGTAGGAAAAGACCATCGCTCGTCCCCGACCGCCACTCATAAGGAAGACAATCAATAAATAAATCATGCTCCGACTTCATCACATAACGGTTCACCATATGTGCATGCTACGGGAATCACAAACTTCAACACAAGCATTTCTCAAATTCACAACTACTCAACTAGCATGACTCTAATATCACCATCCTCATATCTCAAAACAATTATCAAGCATCAATTTTTTCTTAGTATTCAACGCACTCAAAAGAAAGTTTTACAAATCTTGAATACCAAGCATATTATTATTAAGCAAATTACCATGCTATTAAGACTCTCAAAATAATCTAAGTGAAGCATGAGAGATCAATAGTTTCTATAAAAAATCCACCACCTTGCTCTAAAATATATAAGTGAAGCACTAGAGCAAAATTATATAACTCAAAAGATATAAGTGAAGCACATAGAGTATTCTATCAAATTCCAAATTATGTATGGCTCTCTCAAAAGGTGTGTACAGAAAGGATGATTGTGGTAGACTAACAAGAAAAGACTCAAATCATAAAAGACGCTCCAAGAAAAACACATATCATGTGGTGAATAAAAATATAGCTCTAAGTAAAGTTACCGATAGAAGTAGACGAAAGAGGGGATGCCTTCCGGGGCATCCCCAAGCTTTGGCTTTTAGGTGTCCTTAGATTATCTTGGGGGTGCCATGGGCATCCCCAAGCTTAGGCTCTTTCCACTCCTTGTTCCATAATCCATCAAATCTTTACCCAAAACTTGAAAACTTCACAACACAAAACTTAAAGTAGAAAATCTCGTGAGCTCCGTTAGCGAAAGAAAACAAATACCACTTCAAGGTACTGTAATGAACTCATTCTTTATTTATATTGGTGTTAAACCTACTGTATTCCAACTTCTCTATGGATTATAAACTATTTTACTAGCCATAGATTCATCAAAATAAGCAAACAACACACGAAAAACAGAATCTGTCAAAAACAGAACAGTCTGTAGTAATCTGTAGCTAGCGCAAGATCTGGAACCCCAAAAATTCTGAAATAAATTTCTGGACGTGAGTAATTTATCTATTAATAATCTGAAAAAATAATTAACTAAATATCACTCTCCAAATAAAAATGAAAGCAGTTCTCGTGGGCGCTAAAGTTTCTGTTTTTTACAGCAAGTTCAACAAGACTTTCCCCAAGTCTTCCCAACGGTTCTACTTGGCACAAACACTAATTAAACACAAAAAACACAAACAAAACAGAGGCTAAATAATTTATTTATTACTAAACAGGAGCAAAAATCAAGGAATAAAAATAAAATTGGGTTGCCTACCAACAAGCGCTATCGTTTAACGCCCCTAGCTAGGCATAACAAGCAAGAATAGATCTAGGTATTGCCATCTTTGGTAGGCAATTCTTCAATGAGGCATCTATCTCCCTTAGGAATTTCTTTCTTTCTAGTTATTATCAAACTCTTAGGCACAAGATCGAAAAATTTATTTGTAGCAATTGGTTCCTTAATGATAGCAAAAAGATTGGGATGAATACTTATAGATTTAAGATCCACAGTTTCCTTACTAGATGATTCACCCTTATTTTTAGGAACATACATAAGTTTGGCAATTTTAGTAGGAGGACTTGGAGTATTCTTTATGGAAGAAAAAGCGGTTCCCAAGTTTGTAATGATACCCTCAAGTTTATCGATTCTAGTGGAATCTAGATTTATTTTCTCATTAACTATGGGTTCCTTTTCCTTAATATTTTTCAAAGTCATTCCTACCCTAGATCCATATTGGGTAATTTGATTGTGGATCTTTTTATCTAGATTTTCAATTAATTCAATGGTAGCAACTTTATTTTCAATAATTTCAAGTCTTTGCATAACATGGTCCAAAGTTAACATAGTTCCATTAACCAAAAGAGGTGGTGAGCCAAATAAATCTAACATAGCATTATAAGAATCAAAAGTATGGCTACCCAAGAAATTCCCTCCGGTAATGGTCTCAAGGATATATCTATACCAAGTTCTAGCACCTACATAAAAATTGCGGAGAAGAACTGAAGTAGATTGCTTCCTGATAGATCTATTTTGAGCATTGCAAATTCTATACCAAGCATCTTTTAGATTTTCTCCCTCCCTTTGTTTAAAATTTAGAACTTCATTCTCAGGAGACAACGGAGAAGATATGAGACTAGCCATGACGACAAGCAAACAAACTAACACACGAGCAAACAAAAAGCAAACGGGCAAAAAGAGGCAAATAGATAAGGAGGATAGAGAGAGAGGGCGAAAAAACGGCAAGGGTGAAGTGGGGGAGAGGAAAACGAGAGGCAAATGGCAAATAATGTAATGCAGGAGATAGGGATTGTGATGGGTAGTTGGTATGTTGACTTTTGCGCAGACTCCCCGGCAACGGCGCCAGAAATTCTTCTTGCTACCTCTTGAGCACTGCGTTGGATTTCCCCGAAGAGGAGAGGATGATGCAGCAAAGTAGCGTGAGTATTTCCCTCAGTTTTTGAGAACCAAGGTATCAATCCAGTAGGAGGCTACGCGTGAGTCCCTCGTACCAATACAAAAACAATAGCTCAACGCAACCAACGCGCTTACGGGTTTTCAATCCCTTCACGGTCACTTATGAAAGTGAGATCTGATAGAGATGATAAATAATATTTTTGGTATTTTTGGTATAGAGATGCAAAGTAAAAAGTAAAAGCAAAGCAATAATAAAGTGATGGAGATTGATATGATGAGAAAGAGACCCGGGGGCCATAGGTTTCACTAGTGGCTTCTCTCAAGAGCATAAGTATTCTACGGTGGGTGAACAAATTACTGTTGAGCAATTGACAGAATTGAGCATAGTTATGAGAATATCTAGGTATGATCATGTATATAGGCATCACGTCCAAGACAAGTAGACCGACTCTTGCCTGCATCTACTACTATTACTCCACTCATCGACCGCTATCCAACATGCATCTAGAGTATTAAGTTAAAAACATAGTAACGCCTTAACCAAGATGACATGATGTAGAGGGATAGTTTCATGCAATATGATAAAAAAAACCATCTTGTTATCCTTGATGGCAACAATACAATACGTGCCTTGCTGCACCTTCTGTCACTGGGAAAGGACACCACAAGATCGAACCCAAAGCTAAGCACTTCTCCCATGGCAAGAACAACCAATCTAGTAGGCCAAACCAAACTGATAATTCGAAGAGACTTGCAAAGATAACCAATCATACATAAAAGAATTCAGAGAAGATTCAAATATTATTCATAGATAGACTTGACCATAAACCCACAATTCATCGGTCTCAACAAACACACCGCAAAAAGAAGATTACATCGAATAGATCTCCACAAGAGAGGGGGAGAACATTGTATTGAGATCCAAAAAGAGAGAAGAAGCCATCTAGCTACTAACTATGGACCCGTAGGTCTGAAATAAACTACTCACACTTCATAGGAGGGGCTTGGATGATGATGTAGAAGCCCTCCGTGATCGATGCCCCCTCCGGCGGAGCTCCGAAACAGGCCCCAATATGGGATCTCGTGGATACAAAAAGTTGCGGTGGTGGAATTAGGTTTTCGGCTCCATCCCTGATCGTTTGGGGGTATGTGGATATATATAGGAGGAAGAAGTACATCGGTGGAGCTTCGAGGGGCATGTCGGTGTCAAAACCGATGGATCTCGGGTAGGGGGTCCCGAACTGTGCGTCTAGGCCGGATGGTAACAGGAGGCAAGGGACACGAAGTTTTACCCAGGTTCAGGCCCTCTTGATGGAGGTAAAACCCTACGTCCTGCTTGATTAATATTGATGATATGGGTAGTACAAGAGTAGATCTACCGCGAGATCGGAGAGGCTAAACCCTAGAAGCTAGCCTATGGTATGATTGTTGTGTATGTTGTCCTACGGACTAAAACCCTCCGGTTTATATAGACACCGGATAGGGTTAGGGTTACACAAAGTCGGTTACAATGGTAGGAGATCTACATATCCGTATCGCCAAGCTTGCCTTCCACGCCAAGGAAAGTCCCTTCCGGACACGGGAAGAAGTCTTCAATCTTGTATCTTCATAGTCCAGGAGTCCGGCTGAAGGTATAGTCCGGCCATCCGGACACCCCCTAATCCAGGACTCCCTCAGTAGCCCATGAACCAGGCTTCAATGACGACGAGTCCGGTGCACAGATTGTCTTCGACATTGCAAGGCGGGTTCCTCCTCCAAGTACTTCATAGAAGATTTTGAACACAAAGATAGTGTCCGGCTCTGCAAAATAAATTTCCACATATTGCCATAGAGAGAATAATATTTACACAAATCTAATCTGCTGACGTATTCTGTAGTGTGACATCACACCACGGCCAAGCCTTTATTCGAATCGTTTTATTATCCCGCCTCAGCGTGTTATGCGAGGCGGTTTCCTTGGCACGTCCTGTTAAAGCAGAGATCGTGTCCCCTTATTCCAGGATTCTCATCAATACGGGCGTGGGTAACCCAATCGCGCCATCGATTACGGCGCTTGGGAGATAAGCGAGTTTTACCAGGCTGGTGGGGACGCATAGTCGCGTCCATCCATATAAGGGGATAAGGATCCACCTTTTCACCTACGCCTTCTTCCTCCTTTGCCTATCCATTTTTGCGCACTCAAGCTCCAACGCGCAAGTACGCACTCCCCACCTCAACCTTCTCCAGTCATGTCCGGAGCGGGAGGCAAGTGGATGGTCTCCTCCGTTACGGAGGGACATATCAAACGACTAAGGAAGGCCGGATACTTGTCTAACGACATTGCGCACTGGCTTCCTGAAGAGGGGCAGATCATCCCCACCCCTAGGCCCCATGAGAGGGTGGTGTTCCTCCCCCATTTCCTCCGCGGACTGGGCTTCCCTCTCCACCCATTCGTCCGGGGGCTCATGTTCTACTATGGCCTGGATTTCCATGATCTGGCCCCGAACTTCGTCCTCAACATCTCGGCGTTTATCGTCGTGTGCGAGGCTTTCCTCCGCATCCGCCCCCATTTCGGCCTATGGCTCAAGACTTTCAATGTCAAGCCGAAGGTGGTGCGCGGAAACCAGGCGGAGTGCGGAGGCGCCATGGTGGGCAAGATGCCCAACGTCTTATGGCTGGAGGGCTCCTTTGTGGAGACCCTAAAGGGGTGGCAATCAGGGTGGTTTTACATCACCGAGCCACGCGACCCTAAGTGGGTCGCAGCCCCCGAGTTCCGATCCGGACCCCCTACGCGGCTCACCTCCTGGAAAGAGATGGGCCTGTCGTGGGGTAAAAAAGGAGAGCTGACCGGACTCCAAACATGCGTCCAAACCCTGGTGGACAAGCAGCTCAATCTTGTCAACGTAGTCCAGGTTATGCTCATCCGCCGGATCCTCCCGTGTCAACAATGGGCTTTCAACCTGTGGGAGTTCGACCCGGCGCGGCACCGAACTCTGAGCAGGCTCTTCGACACGACGTATGAAGATGCCTGGAAGGTGCTTTTCAAAGGCGCCGAGGCCCCCGCATCCGCTACCGAGGATCGTGGATTCAACACGCAGCGTCACGCTCGTGCGGTAAGCTATTTTTACCTTCTATAGGATATCCGTTTTTCATAGTTTGACTCCATGCAGGATCTAAGCTCCCTTACCTTTGACAGGATTGGCAGGAGACGTCCGGACAGATCAACTGTCCGGCTCCTTTGCCCGAAGGCCCAGCGGACGCTCGTTTGGCGAAGCTACTGGTTCCGGCACCCTATGTGGTGCCGGAGAAGAAGGCCAAGAAGAAGGCCACAGGGACTCGAAAGAGTGCCCGTCGCCAGGAGGTGTCGGATCCATCATCCAACGACTCCAAGATGCACTCCTCCCATGAAGACGAGGAGGAGGAAGAAGAGACCTCTCCCCTGCCAGTGGGGGAAGGGAAGAAAAGAAAGGCCGCCCCAACTGGGGAGGCCGAAGGGTCCAAGAAGGGGAAAACCCTTCCTCCGGACTACTCCACCAACGCCGACGACGGCGAAGAGGAGTGGCCGCACGGGGCCAAGCCCCTGGCGAAATCGTAAGTATTCGGATACCAGAGTAATTCATAGTATTCCTTTATTGCACAGCTTTCCCTTATGTCGAATATGATTATGCAGCCCACCCAAAGACCGGCTCGACGCGTCGTCGAGCGGTTCACTGGACTCGTCGGATGTGAATTCGCTTCCGACGGCTTCCTCCCCTGCCCTACGGACGACGCTGAAGTGTTGTCCCAACAGGTTCCAAGCCAGGAGGAGGTGGTCCTGGAGGCGCCGCAAGGCGACCTCCCGGACTCCAGGGGTAAAGGGGATAGAACCCCCCAGGGCTCCAAGTTCGGCTCTAGGCGGGACACCACTCCGGAACCTTCAAAGGTTCCAGAGTCCGGCGGGCGACCTCCTTCCAAGAGGAGCAGGCCCTCCGTGCCGGTGACCCCCGTCCAACCGGAGGCGCCGGACAATCTGTTGGAGGCGCTCAAAGGCGCCTCCATCAACGAGGAGCACCACACCATTATGAGTGCGGTGGTCCAGAAGGTTCAGTCCACCAAGAGCGTTCTGACTGAAGCTTGTACTAGCCTTTTAACAGGCTTTGAGGTAAGTAAAGAATGTGTAAATAATATTACCGCATAGACAGTAGCCCCTGATGCTCTGTTTGGCGTTCGAGAAGAAAAGCCGAATAGAGGATCAAATAAAATTCGCAGGAGTCTAAGAAAAAGGAGTCAATATGCGTATGCAGGCTTCCCTGCTAGCGTCTGCCGCACTGACTGCGGAAGTGGACACGCTAAAGCAGAACCTTGAGCAGTCCGAGCAAGAGCTCGGGCGTGCAAAGAAGCAGCTCGAGGACAAGGAAGGTAAGAAATACCTTGTTTAAATATATATAAAAAGGTGCAATTGCAAAAAAATAACAGGATTATCGTGGCTATTGTAGGGGCCACGTCTGAGGTGGCGACCCTTAAGCAAGCGCTGCTCGAGGCCGAGAAGAGGGCGGCCACGGAGCGCACCGAGCGGGAGAAGTATGAGGCCCAGGTTGGCGAGGTGCGGCAAGAGCTCCAGGCTCTCATGGAAAAACATGAGAGTTTGGAGCTTGACTCAAAGACGCGAGCATCCGAGCTCGCGGTGGCTATTGAAAATGCCACGTCTGCCAAGGCCGAATCCCAGAGGACCCTCCAGGAGTTGGATGCGGTGAAAAAGATAGTGGCGGGTAAGGCATTCTTTATGCAAAGCAAACACATAAACGTAAGTTACTTGTTACTTACCCGAGTCCGGAGCTCTCCAGGAGCATTCGCAGATCTTCCCCGTAGCGTGTCCGATGCCGCCGCATTCTATCGAGCCGAGGAGGGCAACTCGATAGAGAAGGTGTTCTGGTCTCAGTATGCTGAGGCCGGACACCCCGTGCCCCTGAGCGACCAACTGAAGCAACTGGTCGAGCTCCACAAGGCGGCCGAACAGGTCATGAAGGGCCTCATAGTTCGGCTGTGGCCTGGAGAGGCTCTTCCTGGGAGCTATTTCGGGATGGTGCGGCGGCTGGTGGAGGCCTGTCCAAGGCTCGAAGTCATCAAGCGCTCCGTCTGCATTGAAGGTGCCCGTAGGGCCCTTGCCCGTGCTAAGGTGCACTGGGGCAAGCTGGATGCTGAGAAGCTTGTGAAGGACGGGCCACCGCCGAGGAAAGAGCATCGCAAGCCCGAGAATTATTATAAGGATGTTCTGAAGGGTGCCCGCCTTATGGCGGATGAATGTTCCAGGGATGTAATTTTTGAGTAAAACTCGCTCGTTTTGTCCTGTGCGCTGAAAACTTGTTCATATGCGCTTAAGCAATGCTCTTGGAATTGAAAATATTACCTTCTGTGCGGCTGTTTATCAATTCTGAGAGATGGCGAGTCGTCGGCTTCTGCCCCCGTGCCGCTAGTGCTGGGGTGTTCGGGGACAAACCTGAGCGCTCTTTTTCCCATGTTTGGGTCCTTTGAGGGAGGCGCTCAGCACAACGAACAAGGCAATCAGACTATAATGCTTGAACACTATCACTTAGCCATAGAATTCTATAATTTTAAATTTTGGTGAAGCCCCTGGTATTCGGAAGACCGAGTTCGGGGCGCTATCCACGCCTTGGCCGGACAGAGCCGGCTCCTCGCTCTAAGTGGCATAAGTCTTTAGGGACTCGAAAAACCTCTCGAACAGCGACCATCTCTCGCTTCATCATGACAGTCAGTTTTAGCTTTCTCTACTGAGGTGCTCGACCCAGCTCAACTGGGGCACAATCGCAGTAGTTCTCCTAGTGCTACCTTAGCCGATATAGCGGAACGTAAGGCACCAAAACATAGGAGCCGGGCAAACCCAACTATTGACCCAAGACATGATTCGGAGCCGATGCATATAATGCTATAAGTTCGGGGTGCCGCACTTGTTAAAGTGTTCGGACTTCTCACACCATATTGAGGGGTACTAAAGCCCCTGGCGTATTTTGGCCGTACCAAAGTGTACGGGTGCAACATGTCGTTAAGGAACATATATTTGTAAAAAAAGGGTAATGCAAAAATAGACAAAAGCTATGCATTGTTTATTAAAAAGGGCTGCGATCAAAGCAGAACGATACAAATAATGCGATAAGCAAAAGGTTGGACTATTTAACATGTCCGTTCCAGGGGCAGGCTGCGGAATGGTATGCGAAACAGGTATACTGCTCGTGATAGAGACCACCTGGGAGTTCCGTAATGCGGCATGGCTTGTCTGCTTCCCTGGTTCTTGCATCGTTTGTGTGGCAATTGAATTGCCGAACAGGCCTTCCGAAGAATGGAGTCCTGAAAGTAAGAGAAAATGAAAAAATCGGCAGCCCCTGGTGCGGTTTAAGCCGTGTTTCGGGCGTGCCGTGATGGTGTCCCTCCCCCTGTACCCATGGTATTTCTAGAGCATAGTTATGTACGCGAAGCACTGGTGTCGCATTTTTGCGAGGGCTGGGGTTGGGGCCGCATTGCTATGCCTGCTCGGAACGTGCCAGGCGGTCTTGTTGTAGGTTACTCCGGGCGCGCTTGATGGTGTCCGGATGTTTAATGACCAGACTGGAGAATTGCCTGGAGAGGCTGCTTTGTGCTTCCGCTACAAGGGACGCCTTGTGCTCCTCCCTTCAGAGGGAGCGTTCGGTGTTTCCATTGACCGTAATTACTCCTCGAGGGCCTGGCATCTTGAGCTTAAGGTATGCGTAGTGCGGTACCGCATTGAACTTGGTGAATGCGGTTCGCCCGAGCAGTGCGTGATAGCCACTGCGGAATGGGACTATGTCGAAGATTAACTCCTCGCTTCGGAAATTATCCGGAGATCCAAAGACCACTTCAAGTGTGACTGAGCCTGTACAGTTGGCCTCTACACCTGGTATTACGCCTCTAAAGGTCGTTTTGGTGGGCTTAATCCTCGAGGGTATATGCCCATTTTCCGCACTGTATCCTGGTAAAGCAGGTTCAGGCTGCTGCCGCCGTCCATGAGGACTCTAGTGAGATGAAATCCGTCAATAATTGGGTCTAAAACCAATGCAGCGAATCCGCCATGACGGGTGCTAGTGGGATGGTCCCTTCGATCAAAGGTGATCAGGCAGGAGGACCATGGGTTGAACTTTGGGGTGACTGGCTCTACCGCGTATACGTCCCTTAACGCGCGCTTCCGCTCCCTTTTGGGGACGTGGGTTGCGTATATCATGTTCACCGTCCGCACTTGTGGGGGGAAACCCTTCTGTCCACTGTTGTTCGGCGGCCGGGGCTCCTCGTCGTCATCGCTATGCAGCCCCTTGTCTTCATTTTTGGCATTTAACTTGCCTGCCTGCTTGAACACCCAACAATCCCTGTTGGTGTGATTGGCCGGCTTTTTGGGGGTGCCATGTATCTGGCACAAGCGGTCGAGTATTCGGTCCAAACTGGACGGGCCCTTAGGATTTCTTTTGAATAGATTTTTCCGCTGACCAGATTTATAGCCTCTGAATCCGGCATTAACTGCCGTATCCTCACCATTGTCCTGGATTAGGGGGTGTTTGGGTAGCCGGACTATACCTTCAGCCGGACTCCAGGACTATGAAGATACAAGATTGAAGACTTCGTCCCGTGTCCGGATGGGACTTACCTTGGCGTGGAAGGCAAGCTTGGCGATGCGGATATTCAAGATCTCCTACCATTGTAACCGACTCTATGTAACCCTAACCCTATCCGGTGTCTATATAAACCGGAGGGTTGTAGTCCGTAGGCAATCAACTTCATATACAACAATCATACCATAGGCTAGCTTCTAGGGTTTAGCCTCCTTGATCTCGTGGTAGATCTACTCTTGTACTACCCATATCATTAATATTAATCAAGCAGGACGTAGGGTTTTACCTCCATCAAGAGGGCCCGAACCTGGGTAAAACATCGTGTTCCCTGCCTCCTATTACCATCCGGCCTAGACGCACAGTTTGGGACCCACTACCCGAGATCCGCCGGTTTTGACACCGACATTGGTGCTTTCATTGAGAGTTCCTCTGTGCCGTCGCAATCAGGAAGGATGCCTCCTCCCGTCTTTAAAGACGGCACCATTGCTAAGGGAGCCTTGGCTGTCGGCCAAACTCTCCGGCTAGGTGGTTTCCTCATGACCGCCTGTTCGGCTGTTGCGCCGACGGTGACCTCTCGGGTCATCAAAAGCAACCTACACGTTGGCTCGGAGCTCGTCGAGCAGCTAGATCCAATGGAGCTCTCTTCTATAAACGAGCTCTTGGATCGCATCGCCGCCCTGGGAGTCGCTACGGATTACGACCAGGTTGGGCTTAAACCCGATCTAAGAGAAATTAACTCTCCCCAAGTCACCCACCACGTTGCCGTGGTAGAGGCGCAGTGCGGCGACCCTTCATCTATTTTAAGGACTAGCTACATCCGAATTCCTGACTCCTCCAAGCCAGATACCCGCGGAGAGGAGGATGTAACTCAAGACCTGAGCTTAGGATCAGGCAACGGGCAAGATTCGTTGGACAACATCCAAGAATCCGAACTTCAGAGTTCGGAAACTCTTCGGCCTCTGAATCTTGGATTGGGTGAGGTTTCAGATTCAACGACACCCGCCCACCCGAACATAAGCGATCTCTCCCAAATCAGGCAGAGGCCCGAGGAAACAGTACATCATTACTGGGCCAGATTCCTCCTGGTTATGAATAGGATAAAGGATTGCCGCGAGGGAGACGCAATCTCAATTTTCTGCAGTAATTGCACGGACGAGGGAATCCTTAACGCCGTAAGTCGTCGTGATATTACACACTTCGCTGACTTGGCATCCATAGTACAAAAATACTGTGCGATGGAAAGCGCCTGGAAAACCGAAATAAAATTTTGGGATAATCCGGCCTTGAATAGTAATCCCGTCCGAACTAAGAGGGTGCATCATCATAGGACACCCGGGATAAACACCAAAAAGCCAAAACCCTCTACAGGGCATGGAACCGTACTGGAAAGGTGGCTTGATGGACCCTGTAGAATCCACAGTACAGAGGACGCCACACCAACTCACAGCCTTTGGATACTCCGGCAGGTGGCCAAAATTGGCGAGGACCTCTTAATTCTCGAGGCCGCAGAAAGCCAGCCCGAGGACACCAGTACCGTTCTCACAGTCTTCGAGACTTTCGCATCAAACAGTATGCGAAAAAGAACACTCCGCAGCCTCGCCGAAATCTATCAAGTTGCAACAATAAATCCATGGAGCAACACTGCTATTACCTTCAACGCAAGTGATGAACCTAGATTCCGAACAGCCCGAGCACCAGCCGCATTGGTCCTCAGTCCCATAGTGGACGGCTTTCACCTCACCAAGGTGCTCATGGATGGAGGCAGCGGACTGAACCTCATTTATGAGGAAACCCTTCAAAAAATGGAAATAGACTGGAACCGCATCGAGCGAAGCAGCACAACCTTTAGAGGAATAATCCCCAGTCGGGAAGCGCGCTGCACAGGAAAAATCACACTATATGTGGTGTTCGGCACGCCAGATAATTACAGGTCCGAAGAAGTCATGTTTCAGGTGGCCCCGTTCAAAAGCGGATATCATGCTTTACTGGGACGGGAAGCATTCTCAATCTTCCAAGCAATACCCCATTACGGGTACATGAAGCTTAAGATGCCCGGGCCGAACGGAATTATCACTCTAGCTAGTGATCCGGACGTAGCACTCCGCGCCGAAAACAAGACGGCCGCATTAGCCCTTGAGGCACTATCCGAAGCCTTAGCGGCCGAGGAACTGACTGCGCTGCGCTCCACGGTTAACAGGGATGATGTGATACTCGATAAGAGATCCAAATCCACATCCTTCAAGCCAGCTGACAAAATAGTCAAATTCCAGGTCCATCCAACGGACCCCAATAAAACAGCTTCCATCGGGGCACGACTGAACCCTGATGTAGACGCCGCACTGCGAGAGTTCCTATGAGAGAATTGGGACATTTTCGCCTGGCACCCTTCAGACATGCCAGGGATCCCACGCAGGTTGGCCGAACACAGCTTAAATATCCTAAAAGGATTCAAACCTGTCAAACAAGCCCTTTGGCGTTTTTCCGAACCCAAGAGACAGGCTATGGGTGAGGAGCTAGCCAAGCTATTGGAGGCCGGATTCATTAGAGACATAAAACATCCGGACTGGCTAGCAAACTTGGTGATGGTACCAAAGAAGGACAAATCCTGGCGCCTGTGTGTCGATTTTAAAGACCTCAACAAGGCTTGCCCAAAGGATCCCTTCCCCCTCTCCCGTATCGATCAAATTATCGATGCCACCACAGGACACGACTCGTTGTGTTTCCTTGACGCATACTCCGGATACCATCAAATCAAGATGGCAGAATCAGACCAAGCCGCAACAGCATTCATCACACCATACGGCCCATTCTGCTTCAACACAATGCCCTTCGGGCTGAAAAACGCCGGCGCAACATATCAGCGCATGATCCAGACATGTCTGGCAAATCAGATCGGCAAAACAGTGGAGGCGTACGTTGATGATGTGGTCATCAAATCAAGACATGTCAAATCTCTAGTAGATGACTTGAGGCTTACATTCGATAACCTCCAAAAATATGACATCAAGCTCAACCCGGAAAAATGCGTCTTCGGCGTTCCAGCCGGAAAGCTCTTGGGCTTCATTGTATCCGGTAGAGGAATTGAAGCAAATCTAGCCAAAAGCCGAGCTTTGTCACAATTGGATATCCCAAAGGACCTCAAACAAATACAAAAATTAACCGGATGCGTGGCGGCTTTAAGCCGCTTCATCTCCCGCTTGGGAGAAAAGGCACTACCCCTCTATCGCCTCCTTCGGCGCACCGAACACTTCGAGTGGACGGAGGCCACCACGGCCGGACTTGATGAAATAAAATCCATATTGGCAACAAACCCAGTCCTGGCCGCGCCGAACACCGGCGAACCAATGTTATTGTACATTGCAGCAACACATCAAGTTGTCAGCGCAGTGCTCGTTATCGAGCGGGAAACGGATGGACACAAATTCCCCCTTCAAAGGCCGGTCTACTACGTATCCACTGTCCTCACTCCATGCAAATCACGGTACCCGCATTATCAAAAAATTGCATACGCGGTATTCATGGCATCCCGGAAGCTACGACACTACTTTCAAGAGTGTTCCATAATAGTAGCCACGGAAGTACCACTCAACGATATTATCAACAACCGCGACGCAACGGGCCGGATTGCAAAATGGGCCATCGAGCTTCTCCCGTTCGATATAACCTATAAGCCACGACGAGCTATTAAATCGCAAGTTTTGGCCGACTTCGTCGCAGAATGGACGGAGGCCGAGCTCCCTAAAGAGTACGGCACATATTCAAACTGGATTATGCATTTCGACGGCTCCAAAATGTTGGCCGGACTGGGGGCTAGCGTTGTCCTGACGTCCCCCACAGGAGACACAGTCCAATATGCGCTCCAAATCATGTACGTGGATTCCAACAATGCAGCCGAATATGAGGCCCTCCTACATGGTCTCCGGATAGTAGTATCCATGGGTATCCATCGCCTAGAGGTACGCGGGGATTCAAACCTCGCGATATCCCAAATAAATGGAGACTTCGACGCCAAGGACCCAAAAATGGCAGCTTACCGCAACGCCGTCCTAAAAATGTCAGCTCGGTTCGAAGGGCTAGAGTTTCACCATATAGCCCGAGAAAACAATCAAGAAGCGGACGTCCTGGCACGCATCGGAGCAAAACGCGGTGCAGTCCCCCCCAACATCATTTTGGAAAGATTGTTCAAGCCATCCGTAGCATGGGAGGGGGAACCCGCAAATAACAGCCCGGACCCTGCCGCACCACTCGACGCCGAACAATCTGACACAATTGGAGGCTCTGCCAATGAAATTACACCTTCAGCCCACGTAATAATGGCGGTCATCACCCCGTGGACAGAACCATTCCTAGCCTACCTTACTAGGCAGGAACTCCCGGACTAAAGCCTATAGAGTCCATGAGGGAGAGCTTTATAAGAAAAGCACTATCGGAGTCCTTCAAAGGTGCATCTCCGAAGAGGAAGGGCGGAACCTTCTGGCTAAAATTCATGCCGGACTCGGTGGTCACCACGCCGCTGCTCGGTCCCTTGTTAGCAAGGCTTTCCGTACAGGCTTTTATTGGCCGACAGCCCAGGCAGACGCTCAGGACCTAGTCCAACGATGCGCTTGCCAACTTTTTGCCAACCAAAGCCATATGCCACCCACCGCACTCCAAACTATACCCATCACCTGGCCTTTTGCGGTCTGGGGGCTTGACATGGTCGGACCCCTTAAAGGTGGGACCGATAGGAAAAAATACTTACTGGTCATGGTGGACAAATTCACCAAATGGATAGAAGCCAAGCCTGTTAAAACGGCCGAACCCGGACCTGTGATAGACTTCATATCCGGGGTTGTACACCGTTACGGCGTCCCCCACAGCATCATAACCGATAACGGTACAAACTTTACTGCCGACGAGGTAAAACTCTGGTGCAAAAACATGGGCATCAAGCTTGATTATGCTTCCGTCTATCACCCACAAACCAACGGCCAGGTCGAACGTGCAAATGGTCTTATCATGAGCGGCATTAAACCCAGACTGGTGCGGTCCCTCAAGGAATCTAACACGCACTGGGTAGAGGAGCTCGACTCCGTGCTATGGGGGCTGCAGACCACGCCAAATCGCACCACCGGATACACACCATTTTTTATGGTGTACGGCGCAGAGGCAGTTCTGCCCTGCGACATAATTCATGACTCACCTAGAGTGCGCATGTACGAAGAAAGAGAAGCCGAGCTCGATCGGCAGGACAACTTGGACGCCCTGGAGGAGGAGCGTGACGTGGCAAAAGCCCGTTCCACATTTTATCAACAGCAGGCCCGAAGATATCCAAGCAGAGAAGTACGGGCCAAAAATTACAATGTTGGCGAACTAGTTCTACGCCTGCCGGACAAGAAAAAGGACAAACTCAAGCCCAAGTGGGAAGGTCCATTCATAATCAACCAAGTCCTGACTGGCGGAGCGTACCGCCTGCGAGATGCGTCGGATAACCGACTTGAGCCGAACCCGTGGAACGCCACCCGTCTCCGAAGATTCTATGCCTAGCGCCGGACTCTGTGTTCGTCTCCTTCCTCTGTCCATTTTTTGCATTTTTCTGTCTTACATTTCTCTCCTTCCCCTCTTTTCTTTTATAGCCCTTAAAGGCTCATCTAGTGATGCGCCACTCGCGCTCATTAAACCTGGGGGCTTCTTTAACAGAAGCTTATTTATACGGGCTTCACGCCCAACACATGCGTCGAACTTCCGCATGTACCTTTTTCTTCACCATTATATGCATCGATATGACTTAAGTTTTGGCCAAGCTGGGTTGCCTGGCTCCTGTGCTTACCCCTACATTCCCGATTGTTCGGCTAGGCGGTAAAGGGAGCACCTCTGCGATTGTTACTTCCGGGTCAACCGAATGTGTACCTCAGACTGGGTGAAGCCGAAAGCTAGCATTCTTAAGGGAATATTCGGTCGGTGAGATAAAAGATGATCTTTTTACTCATTTTGTGCGCCCCAGATGCTTTTTCTGCGTGTTTTTACGCAGTTCGGACATGCACTTTAGGGCATGCCTCCCAGCGAAAGGAACCCCTAACGGAACTATTCTCTTTGGAAGATGTTTCTTACTAACCATGTAATATAACATAACTAGTTGGGCACTTGTCTGATAAAGCACTAATGACCCCTACGCCTGGTCTCCACGCATACCATGGTTCTTATATAACCGCTATGGTATTCGAACACACTCCGGACCGTCAGGTCCCGAGGTTGAAGCGAAAAGGTCGGCAACGACAAACGATCTACAATCCGGCTAGAAGGCATTACACATGTCAATTCAAAATTACATAGTCATTCTAACTGATTGTATTCCTCTTCTATACCATCTAACAGGCTGTCTAATTTACAGTCCCGCTGGGAATACTTCGCGGCCAACTCTACTTGGCCGTATACTAAGCTCACAGGGATCTCCTTCCCGTCAGGCCCCACTGGTCCGACCTCGGCCATGTGGTTTGGGTCAGACTTCATAAAACGGGTCTTCACCATGGCCCAGGCTTCCCTAGCGCCTTGTCGGCAGGCTGATATCTTCCACAACCGGAAGCACCGCCGAGCTCCCTTCAGCTTCTCCACAAGCTCTCCAAGGCCCTTGGGCATGGAGTGGGCAGGCCATAAGGCTTGGGCAACACCTCGCATCGCCTGCCGAATTCGCTCATGCAGTTGCATGAGTTCGGGAAGAAGGTCACCCGTAGAACCGGGCATCTCCTCTGCAGGACGACCTGTGAGCATACCTACAGACATTACTCTGTTAGTCGACTTCCTCGCCGAACTCTTTTTTTTCAAAGTTCGTTCAAGCACTTACTGAATATGCCGCGTCGAAGCCGCTGATTCTCCCTCGTGGAGTCCGACAGCTGGCCACAAACATCTTTAAGTTCGACGTCCAGCCTGGTGTTGGCATCCTGAAGATCATTCTTCTCTCGCCTCACCTTTGTCAACGTACTCTCACCGGCCTTTAGCCGGCGTAAGAGTTGTTGCTTTTCCGGATCGAGTCCGGCGCCATCTGCAACATGATTTGTCAGATTTGCACCTACACCGCACAATACTAATCTTTCGAAGCGTATCTTACCTGACGGGGTCTCTTTGGGCTCCCCTGCTGCGGCTAGTGCGGCCTCTAGTTGGGCCTTGCACTTTTCCAGCTCCTGGGACAGTACGGTATTCTTCTTTGTAAGAACCTGCTTATTAAATGATCCTTAAATCAGTTGCTCTAACTGTTTCAAGTCTCGGGGGCTACTGGTATATCTATATTTGACCAAAATTTTCTTACCCGTATGTCTTTTACATACTCCTCCGTGGCTCTGGCTAAACCATTTTGAGCGGCACGGAGGTACGCATCTCCCGAATTAAAGGCATCTAAAGCCTCTTGGGAGAAACAAGCGTCGCGTAGAACTGTCCGGCGACGCCTGTGGTTCATGGCACTGTCCACTTCAGAGTTTGTGGCAGACAGCCTGTCCGCATCCTCTGTCAGAGGAGCGTCCGGTGTGCGCCTTGTGCTCGCCTCCGCTTCCTGGCCAGACGTTGGAGCCTGGCTGGTGGAGGCGTGATTGGCAACCTCTCCGGATGTAGTCCGGCGAGGTCTCTTCGTTCTGAAGATAGCATGAACGTTAATATGCCCTGACAGAATAACTCCAGGGAAACAGAGGGTGCACTATACCTTTGCGCCGACATCTCAGCCCGGACTTCATTCCTTTTTGCCCCACGGGGCCCTGCGGCCCCTCATTAGCTAGCCACCGCAGGTTCGGCCTCCTGCCTCGGAAATCTCCCCTGAAAAACATGGCTGTCGTCAGAAACACCGGGCTACGTGAGGGTGGAATCTCTTTCAAGGGAATAAGACCCCGGTTTTTGTCACCTGGGAGGCTGGAATTAACCCTGGGTAATCAGCCGTGATGGCTACCAAGGTATTGTCCTTGCTTAGCTGATGGAACACCCCGTCGATAAGCTCCACCGATATGTCCGGGTCCTCTTCGAAGTCCGTATTGAGGGACCGTTCTGGGTCCTCGGGCTGTGGAGGGCGGCTGTTTATATCCTTTACCTCCCGTCGCAGTTCCTGCACTAAAGTCGTTAGACTACATATCTAACCGTGGGAGTATAAAACAGACGGGCAAGCGCAGTTATTCACTTACCCAACTTGGAGGATCGTACATACTGAATCCGGCCTGCGGATTGACGCGGAGGAATTCCTCCTTTTCTCGCTTGTACAAAGAGGATAAGATCCTTACTAGGGCGGCAGCTGAGGCCAGCCCCTTACGACCGTAACGTGTGGCGTCATCCTCCCCGTTGAAATCCCACATGGGTGGCCTCTATATTGAAGCGGCTGCACCCCCCGCATAATGCATGCGGCCATGACTCCAATCATGGTTAGTCCGGAATGAGCCAACAGTCTTATCCGGCCCATCAGGTAAAGGACGTCTCTGTCGCTTTCTCTCTGAGAGCTCCGCGGACGCCAGCTCAAGCGTTTCTTCAATGGAGCACTGTTGAACTCAGGGAGACCGACCCGGATAGGGTCCGGTAGCGGGACGTCATCTATATAAAACCATTCCGAAGGCCAGTCCTCGGACGCCTTCTTTGGGGTTCCGGATAGGTATCCGGTCCCGGCGATGCACCATACTTCGGCTCCGCCCACTTGGTATATAGACCCCTCTCGAGAACGGGGCACCAGGCAGAATAACCTCTTCCACAGCGCGAAATGAGCCTCAACACCTAAAAATAGCTCGCAAAGGGCGACGAAACCCGCAATATGCAATACGGAGGCGGGCGTGAGATTGTGCAGCTGGAGGCCGTAGAACTCCAGAAGCCCGCGGAGAAATGGATGAATTGGAAATCCCAGTCCCCTTATTAGATAGGGGACGAGGCACACCGCTCTCCTTTAGAAGGATTGGGGGTGCTCTCCGCTTGTTTTCCTCCATTGTAGGTGGCGAGACCGGCTCAGACTGGGACCATGTATGCCTGAGGGAGAAATCCCTTGGCCTGAAGCGACACTAACTCGCTATGCGGGATGGTGCAACTCTCCCAGTCCCCGGGTTTGGGACCAGAGGGGCGAGGGGAGGAGCTGCGACGGCTGGTCATGTTGGAATGGACCTTTGCTGGAAGAGCTCTGATTATAACTCGCGGAAAGGAGAAGATGTGGTTTGGACCTAAATCCCCATCCCGTTAAATAGGCGGCTCGTTTATACGGCTAGGGGTGTGGATGTAAAAATGCCCCGGCTTTTCGCATTCGTTTGACACGTGGAAGACGGCCATTATTGGGCGTGGAAGCCGAGGAGCACTACATTACAAAAATTGGACATTATTCCTACAGGTACACAAGATTTGGAGAAGAACCCGCCTTGCAATGCCGAACAATCTGCGCGCCGGACTCGTCGTCATTGAAGCCTGGTTCGGGGGCTACTGAGGGAGTCCTGGATTAGGGGGTGTTCGGGTAGCCGGACTATACCTTCAGCCGGACTCCAGGACTATGAAGATACAAGATTGAAGACTTCGTCCCGTGTCCGGATGGGACTTTCCTTGGCGTGGAAGGCAAGCTTGGCGATGCGGATATTCAAGATCTCCTACCATTGTAACCGACTCTATGTAACCCTAACCCTATCCGGTGTCTATATAAACCGGAGGGTTGTAGTCCGTAGGCAATCAACTTCATATACAACAATCATACCATAGGCTAGCTTCTAGGGTTTAGCCTCCTTGATCTCGTGGTAGATCTACTCTTGTACTACCCATATCATCAATATTAATCAAGCAGGACGTAGGGTTTTACCTCCATCAAGAGGGCCCGAACCTGGGTAAAACATCGTGTTCCCTGCCTCCTGTTACCATCCGGCCTAGACGCACAGTTCGGGACCCACTACCCGAGATCCGCCGGTTTTGACACCGACAGTCGCCGTTAATGCGGCGCTTCTGCTTGTTGCAACGAGACCTGCCACTACTGTCCCTGGTATCCAAATTGCCAGGGTTCTTGGTCATATTGTTGCTATGAGCAAGCTAGCTGTCTTCTCCCGCGCAAAAGTGGGTCATGAGTGTCGTGAGTGCTGCCATAGATTTCGGCTTTTCCTGTCCAAGGTGCCGGGCAAGCCACTCGTCATGGATATTGTGCTTGAAGGCTGCTAGGGCCTCTGCATACGGACAGTCCACTATTTGATTTTTCTTTGTTAGGAACCGTGTCCAGAATTGCCTGGCCGATTCCTCTGGCTGCTGAATTACGTGGCTTAGGTCATCGACGTCTGGTGGTCGCACATAAGTGCCCTGGAAATTGTCAAGGAATGCGGCTTCCAGGTCCTCCCAACAACTGATTGATCCTGTTGGCAAGCTGTTAAGCCAATGCCGAGCTGGTCCTTTAAGCTTGAGTGGGAGGTATTTGATGGCGTGGAGATCATCGCTGCGGGCCATGTGGATATGAAGGAGATAATCCTCGATCCATACCGCAGGGTCTGTTGTGCCATCATATGATTCGATGTTTACGGGTTTGAAACCCTCGGGGATTTGATGATCCATTACTTTGTCTATGAAGCATAGTGGGTGTGCGGCGCCTCTGTACTGGGCTATATCCCGACGTAGCTCCAATGAGCTTTGTCTACTGTGTTCGGCCCTACCGGATTTGTGTCTGGCGTGACGGTTATCTGCTCGAGTCGTGGGGCGCCCACGCGATCCATAGATCGATCTTGTGTGCCTTGCCTTGTCCTCCAACATATCTCGCAGGTCTGGCGCATTTTCCCGTCCCTTGGTACGGGGTGCGGCTTGAGTGGAGGGCCGAGAGGCCTCTCTGTCACGGCCACTAGGTGGCCGGTCGGCCGTATCTGGTGATGTAGGTTTAAGTGCTTCCTCCTCTAATCGGGGTAGCAACCTGCGCTTTGGGTAGCTCTTGGAGGGGCGTTCGAGTTTATGCTCTTCGGCCGCAAGGACTTCAGTCCATCTCTCGACTAGCAAATCTTGATCAGCTCTAAGCTGTTGCTGTTTTTTCTTGAGGCTTCTTGCCGTGGCCATAATCCTGTGTTGAAAACGCTCTTGCTCGACGGGATCCTCTGGCACGACGAATTCGTCGTCGTCGAGGCTTGCCTCATCTTCGGAGGGAGGCGTATAGTTATCGTCCTCGCCCTCTCTATCTGCCGCTCTCTCATGAGGGCTGGCTTCTCCATCCTCCTGTGCTGAATCTTGCTGGAGGGGGTTTTCTTCGGCACTATCCGGAGTATTATTATCTCCCGTGCTGGAATCACCGTATTTTCTTTGGCGGGATTTTGAGCGGCGCCGCTGACGCCGGCGCTTAGGCTGCTTCTTGGAGGGGTCATCCTCCGCTGTTCCGTCGCCATCTCCTTCTTTTGGGGTGTCCACCATGTATATGTCATATGACGAGGTGGCTTTCCAGGGCCCAATAGGCGCTGGTTCTTCATCGTCTCCTACATCGGCGTCCATACCGTCGATGTCTTCGAAGTCGAAGTCGAGCATGTCGGTTAAATCGTCGACAATGGCTACAAAGTGGGTGGTGGGTGGGCTTTGAATTTCTTCATCGTCCGTATCCCAACCTTGCTGACCGTAGTCTGGACAGGGCTCTCCTGATAAAGAGAGAGACTTTAGTGTCTTCAGAATATCGCCGAAAGGCGAGTGCTGAAAGATGTTTGCGGCAGTAAACTCCATGATCGGCGCCCAATCAGATTCGATCGGCAGGGGCGCGGAGGGTTCGGAGTTCGGAGAGGAGTCCGGCTCCTTGGAGTCATGAGTCTCGCGGAGTGTGGGGCTGGTGTTCAGCTCGATCGCTGTTGGGATCGCAGCCCCCGAGGCGGCGTCCAACCACCCATCCTCGATCGGCGCAGTTGGCTCCGAATTAAGGGTTGGAGCCGATGCGGGTGCGGCCTCCAGGGCACTGTTCAGCGGTAGAGCTAGATCATGCTCATCGTGACAGTGCGGCGCGCTCGGCAGTGGCTCGAATCCGTCGAGGATCAAGTCCCCGCGGATGTCAGCTGTGTAGTTTAAACTTCCAAATCTGACCTGGCGGCCAGGGGCATAGCTTTCGATCTGCTCTAGATGGCCAAGTGAATTGGCCCGCAGTGCGAAACTGCCGAAGACGAAGATCTATCCGGGGAGGAAGGTCTCACCTTGGATTGCATCGCCATTGATGATCGTAGGAGCCATCAAGCCTAACGGCGACGACACAGAGGAACTCTCAATGAAAGCACCAATGTCGGTGTCAAAACCGGCGGATCTCGGGTAGGGGGTCCCGAACTGTGCGTCTAGGCCGGATGGTAACAGGAGGCAAGGGACACGAAGTTTTACCCAGGTTCGGGCCCTCTTGATGGAGGTAAAACCCTACGTCCTGCTTGATTAATATTGATGATATGGGTAGTACAAGAGTAGATCTACCGCGAGATCGGAGAGGCTAAACCCTAGAAGCTAGCCTATGGTATGATTGTTGTGTATGTTGTCCTACGGACTAAAACCCTCCGGTTTATATAGACACCGGATAGGGTTAGGGTTACACAAAGTCGGTTACAATGGTAGGAGATCTACATATCCGTATCGCCAAGCTTGCCTTCCACGCCAAGGAAAGTCCCTTCCGGACACAGGACGAAGTCTTCAATCTTGTATCTTCATAGTCCAGGAGTCCAGTTGAAGGTATAGTCCGGCCAACCGAACACCACCTAATCCAGGACTCCCTCAGGGCCCACGAGGCAGGGGGCGCGCCCTCCACCCTCGTGACCGCCTCGTGGCTTTCTTGACGGAGGGTCCAAGTCTCCTGGATCTTATCTGATGAGAAAATCACGTTTCCGAAGGTTTCATTCCATTTGGACTCCGTTTGATATTCCTTTTCTTCGAAACCCTAAAACAGGCAAAAACAACAACTCTGGGCTGGGCCTCCGGTTAATAGGTTAGTCCCAAAAAATAATATAAAAGTGGATAATAAAGCCCAATAATGTCCAAAATAGTAGATAATATAGCATGGAGCAATCAAACATTATAAATACGTTGGAGACATATCATGGCTTGACCATGTTACGTGTACCTCAAACTGAAGATGCCTGGTCCCAGAGGAGTGATCACAATCACTGGCAATCGGCAGAAGGCAGAAGAGTGCTTCCAGAAGGGCTCAAAAGTCGCCGATGCACAAATGGCAGCAGTCGAAATGCAAGAATACCGGAAGAATGCAGACCCGAGTGATTTGTTGCGAGCTAAGAAGCCTGCCACAGATTCTGCATTTCAATCGTCCGGTGAAACGAAACCGATTCATATTCACCCGATCGATCCTAATGCTGCTCCTACTCATATTTCAACTTCACTCGACAGCAAATAGGAAGAAGCGCTCATCCAGTTCCTCCGTGAGAACTGGGACATCTTTGCATGGAAACCTTCTGACATGCCGAGTGTACCCAGGGGACTGGCTGAGCACCGTTTGCGAGTCGACCCAAAAGTGAAACCAGTCAAGGAACATCTTCGACGGTCCGCCATACAGAAGAGAAAAGCAATTGGCGAGGAAGTGGCTCGACTCCTGGCAGCCGAGTTCATCCGAGAAATTTACCACTCCGAGTGGCTCGCCAATGTTGTCATGGTCCCCAAAAAGGAGGACTCTCTTCGTATGTGCATTGACTTCAAGCATATCAATCGGGCCTGCCCGAAAGATCATTTCCCTCTCCCCCGTATCGACCAAATCGTCGACTCGACTGCGGGGTGTGAGCGTTTGTGTTTTCTAGACGCCTATTCCGGGTACCATCAGATCCGACTGTATGGACCCGATGAGATAAAAATAGCTTTCATCACTCCATTCGGGTGTTTTTGTTATGTCACCATGCCATTCGGTCTCAAGAATGCTGGAGCCACATTCATGAGGATGATTCAGAAGTGTCTGCTCACTCAAATCAGTCGGAATGTGGAAGCATATATGGATGACATTGTGGTCAAGTCGCGTAAAGGTTCCGACCTGCTGACTGACCTAGCTGAAACCTTTGCCAACCTGAGAAGGTACGATATCAAGCTTAATCCATCAAAGTGCACATTCGGAGTTCCTGTGGAAAGTTACTCGGTTTCCTCATTTCTGAACGAGGGATCAACGCGAACCCAAAAAAAGTTGGTGCCATACTCCGAATGAAATGCCCTGTGCGTGTGCATGATGTCCAGAAGCTTACTGCTTGTTTGGTCGCCTTGAGTCAATTCATCTCTCGCCTTGGTGAAAAGGCATTGCCTCTTTACCGACTGATGAAGAAATCTAACAAGTTCGAGTGGACTCTTGAAGCTGACGCAGCGTTTGCGGAGCTCAAAGCCCTGCTTTCCACCCAGCCGGTGCTCGCTGCCCCAATCAGCAAAGAGCCTTTACTGCTTTATATTGCAGCCACTGGACAAGTTGTCAGTATAGTACTCATGGTCAAGCGGGAAGAAGATGGAAAAGCCTATAAAGTTCAGCGCCCAGTGTACTATGTTTCCGAAGTCCTGACTCCATCCAAGCAAAGATATCCGCATTATCAGAAGCTTGTCTATGGAATTTACATGACCACGAAGAAGGTTGCACATTATTTCTCTGACCACTCCATTACAGTCATCAACGATGCACCATTTTCAGAAATTGTGAACAACAGAGATGCAACTGGTCGAGTGGCAAAGTGGGCGATTGAACTCCTTCCCTTGGATATCAAGTTTGATGCAAAGAAAGCTATCAAGTCCCAAGCAATAGCAGATTTCCTCGCCGAGTGGGTCGAACAACAATTGTCGACTCAGATTCACTCGTCGCATTGGACCATGTTCTTTGACGGATCCAAGATGCTGAATGGTTTCGGTGCTGGGGAGGTATTGGTATCCTCCCGAGGTGACAAGCTTAGCTATGTTCTCCAAATTCATTTTGACTCCTCCAACAATGAAGCTGAATATGAAGCACTTCTGTACGGGTTGCGTATGGCCATTTCACTCAGCGTCCGTCGCCTCATGGTCTATGGCGACTCAGATTTGGTGGTTAATCAAGTAATGAAGGAGTGGGACGTCAGAAGCCCGGCTATGACTGGCTATTGTAATGCAGTGAGAAAGTTAGAGAAGAAGTTTGAGGGGTTAGAGATCCATCATATACCCCGACTAAAAAATCAAGCAACAGATGATTTGGCAAAGATAGGTTCCAAAAGGGAGGCCATCCCCAACAATGTGTTTTTGGAACATATTCATACACCTTCAGTTCAGGAAGATCCTTTCACTGAAGAGCCCCCACAACCAAAGAGTGCCACTGATCCGACTGAAGTCGAAGTCCCAGCCGTGGTTGATTTGATCATGGAGGTTTTGGTCATCACTCCTGACTGGACGGTGCCGTACATCACGTACACTCTTAGGAAGGAACTCCCAGAAGATGAAGAAGAGGCTCGACAGATCATCCGCCGATCCAAAGCCTTTACTGTGATAAGAGGACAGCTGTTTAGAGAAAGTGTAACTGGAGTCATCCAGAAATGCATAACACCAGAAGAAGGTCGAGTGATCCTCAACGACATCCACTCGGGGACCTGTGGTCACCATGCGTCCTCTTGGACCATTGTGGCTAAAGCATACCGAGCATGATTTTATTGGCCATGAGCAAATGAAATGGCGAAAGAAATAGTCGCAAATGTGAAAGTTGCTAGTTTTACTCCAACATGTCTCACAAGCCTGCATCAGCCCTAAAGACCATTCCACTCGTCTGGCCCTTTGTTGTTTGGGGATTGGATATGGTTGGGACTCTGAGGATTGGTAGGAGCGGCTTCACTCATGTGTTCGTGGCAGTCGACAAGTTTACTAAATGGACCGAAGCCAAGCCTATCAAAAATCTTGAAGGCAGTACTGCTGTCAGCTTCATCAGAGAGTTAACATTCAGATATGGTGTTCCCCACAGCATCATCACTGACAATGGTTAGAACTTTGATTCTGATGAGTTCAGAGCCTTCTGCGCTTCCCAAGGCACTCGAGTCGACTATGCTTCAGTCGCCCATCCCCAGTCGAATGGACAAGCTGAAAGAGCAAATAGATTGATTCTCAAAGGACTGAAACCCCGATTGATGCGTGATCTCAAGAATGAAGCAGGTGCCTGGGTCGATGAACTTCCATCAGTACTTTGGGGATTGAGGACAATTCCTAATCAGTCGACTGGCCGAACTCCATTCTTCTTGGTCTATGGAGTTGAGGCTGTACTTCCGAGTGATTTGCTTCACAATGCACCTGTTGACACCTGATTTTGGCAAGATACAGATTGCAATGAAGATGGTCTCGAGTGAACGGGTTTTCAGCATGAAAAGATTCACGTCGCCGAGTGGAACCACTTTGATGTTTCGGTTATATTCATTCGACTTTATCTTACAAACCAAAACTATACTCCGAGTGGCATAATTCAATGTTCCGAGTGGTTTTTTGCCAGTCACGTCTTCAATATGACCTCGGATGAAGGAACACTTTTAAGTAATTGTCTTCGTCTCGTCGAGGCAATCGATTTTGATATATAAATCATCTCAATCCGAGTTCATATGCAAAAGTTAGAGGCAATACACTGCAGACCGAACCTCAACGGAAATATGGCGCGAGGTGCCACACACTTGTCTGATAGGTTGTGCGAGTAATTCGGCCATCAAGACGTCCTTGAATCGAGAAACCTTCAACACTAAAAAGTTTTGTCTCGTCGAGCTGATTGTTTTTCATATAAAATTTGTCTCAATCCGAGGTCGTATGCAACCTGGAGAGGCAAATCAAGATCAGGCTGTGTTTTCAGTCGGGAAATCCGGGTGAAAAGTTTACCATCCGAGTGAAAACCTACCGATCGAGTAAAAGGTCGAGTGAAAAACTTATCGATCGAGTAAAAGATTGGCTTCCGAGTGAAAATATAGTAATCCGAGTGAAATTATTATCCGAGTGAAGTTATTCCGAGTGAAAAGATTACCATCGGAATGAAAACTTGATGTTCGAGTAAGATATTGTCTTCCGAGCGAAATATAGTCATCCGAGTGAAAGATTGTCTTCCGAGTGAAATTATAGTCATCCGAGTGAAAGATTGTATTCCGAGTGAAAGACTCTAACATCCGAGTGAAAAGGTCCAGTCGGACGAAAAACTCTAATATCCGAGTGGATGAGCTCGGATCCGAGTGAAACTGAAGATGTGCCCGAAAGGTAATCCAGATGACCTCGGATATAAAAGTGATCAACATGGAAGTTTTGCGCATCGTCAAAACGGTGAACTTTGGTTTTGGAGTCATTATCATATGAGATAGTATACGGCCTGTAAGTTCACTACGAGACTCGGACAATCCAGTCCGTTACATGACCGAGTCCAACTGGATATTAAAGATGGCTTCGTAGAATATTCAAGATGGTCTTATTTGGAAAAGTGTTCAACATAAGGATTGTTCGTCTCGTCGAGGTGCACAAGTTTCATATTTGGGCCGTCTTGATCGGAGGTCATATGCAAGCTCGGCGGCCCACGCAAGGAGGAAGACAGAAGTTGGGCCAGATTCAGACTGAATCCGAGTTGGAATAGAACTAGGACTCTAGGACGTGAATTAATGTAATTTTTTGTAAGGAAAGCCTAGATGAATTCTTTGCTTGTACGGGAAGTCCAGACGCCTCTTATATATGTTGGGGGTGATGGCCGATTGAACAACACGCAATCGAACAAATCAATATACTACCTTTTCATCTACGTTTTATCTCTCCACCGTTTTTCTCTCTCGTTCTTCGCTGTTCTTCGTGTTTGAGAGCTGCGAATCCCGAGGCTCTAGGGGCGAGCGAATCGACCTAGGGCAGCCCATAGCCTCCGCACTCCCTGATGGGGCCCCTCCCGGGGGTGTGGGGTTTTCGGGTCTGCAAAAGCGCCTGTCGACTGTCTTGTGTATCGCGCTGTCGGTCGGGTCTCCTTCGACGTGAGCTACGGTGCATCACCCCCGGCGTCGAGGGTACACGTGACGTGTTCGTGTGTCAACACACTTTTTGGTGACTCCGCTAGGGATCGAAGATCAATCATCATCATCCACCATGTCCGATCTTCCCAAGCCATCTGAGGTAGACGCCGATAACATCATGAAGCCCAGTCTTAATGAGATATCGGATGATCATCGCCAAGTCTATGAGGAGTAAAAGAAGGTGCGTGAGGAGAAGGACCTGCAGGAGTTCCTTGCAAAATTCAAGAAAGATCGCCAAGGCAACATCACTCCGATTGAAGAAATCAATTTCCCTCCTCTTCAAACTAAACAGGTTAAACCCTCTGTAAGTACTGCCTTTTCTCCTGAACAGTGGGCTGAGATTGAAAGTCGTATTGCTGATGGTAACAATCTAGTCTATCAAACTTTTATAGAAAATACTAATTCTCAAAAGAATATATCTCAATCGTCTAGTGGTAATAATGGTGTAGCTGCTAGTGTGCAAAACCCTAATCTGGCTTTACCTATTGCATCGGCGCCTCCCGTGCCGATGGCTTATTATCCTACCCAAACAAATCAGATTGTGGCTGCACCCATTAATCCTATTATGAGCATGACAGGTTCGGTGGCAACGCCGAACCAAACTCTACCTACAGCTACAACCACTCAACCACCACCAAATTATGGGTCGACATACATGCCACAATTCCTACCTACAGCTAGTAACCATACTCTTCCTATGTCACTGCCACAAGCTTCATCGTCCACTACGGATGATGGTCTAGCTAATCTTAGAGAGGAGATGGCTAAGATGCTTAGAGAGAATTTTGGAGTTGAGTTACCTCGAAATCGGATTTACCAAAAGCCGTACCCCGAGTACTTTGATGCCATCCAGTGCCCTCCGGGATATAAGATTCCAGATTTTGTTTAGTTCAATGGAGAGGGCACAAAAACCACATGGGAGCATGTTAGTCAATACTTAGCACAACTAGGTGAAGCAGGCTCACTAAATGAGTTGAAAGTGCGTTTCTTTCCTTTATCTTTAACTGGTACTACATTTTCATGGTTTTCTTCTTTACCACATGGTTCCATTCAGGTTTGGTCGCAGCTAGAGCAGAAATTTCATGATCACATTTATAGCGGCGACAATGAACTCAAGTTATCACATCTAACATCGGTTAAACAGAAGCATGATGAATCGGTCTCCGATTACGTAAAGAGATTCAGAGAAACAAAAAACCGGTGTTTTAGTTTGGTCATAACTGAGAGAGACTTGGCAGACCTAGTGCTGAGTGGTTTGAGAACTCCCATTAGAGAAAAGCTAGAAGGTTATGAGTTCTTAAATATCAACCAAGTCTTACAAAGGGCTTTGGCTCAGGAAAGCCGAAGCAAAGATCTTAAAGAAGTGCATAGATACAAAGCCGATCGTCCAAAGATGAATATGGTGGAATATGATAGTGATCACTCGGACGATGAGGGTGAAGTTTTTGCTACTGAATTTGTTTGGCCATATAAGGCCAAACCCTTTACTTGCAATGATCTGAAACTGATTCATAAGAATCGTGATGAAGAGATGAAGTTTACTTTTAACATTGCTAAGTGTGATAGAATATTTGATGCTTTGCTGCAGGCCAAGATTATTAGAATATCTCATACTTTACCGCCGTTTGAAGAGCTAAAACGGCGTGCTTATTGCAAGTATCATAATTCTTTTTCTCATGCTACTAACGATTGCAATGTTTTTCGACGACAGATACAATTGGCCATTAATGACGGGCGATTGAACTTTTCTGAGATGCAAGTTGATAAACAACCTTTCCAATGAATACCATGGATTTGGAGGGGAAGAAGCTACTCATTCGGCCTGAGGTAGCCGAATCTGCTAATAAAGCTAATATCATTATTGGTGAGCCCAGGAAAGACAAGGAAGGCAGCACGGTCTTGGGGAGACATGTTGTGCTTGATAAGCAACCCGATGGCAAGGAAGTAATCAAAATCACCATCAAGAATCCTACACTCGGGGGGCCACCGCAAGTGCAAGAAAAATACTCGAGTTAAATTTGTCAAACCCAAGAGTCCAGAAGTTGGCAAGTGGAAGAGGAATGAAGCTAAAGTGCAACGCAAGCGGATCAAGCCAACTTTTGATATGTTGTTATCCAAATATGCTAATCCGTCGGCTGGTCCCAGCTCTAACCGGCCATCATACTTGAAGCGACCAAGGTCACCATCAGATGATATGTTCATTCAGTATATGAAACCGACTGGACCAAAGGCATTGTTTCCAGAAGAGCAAAGGCAAACTGTTTGGGATCGACTTGAATACTCATATAATGGCCGACTGAACATCGGTAACTATCGGTCGGCTGGTCAAAACATGCGACCGGATGGAAATTATCCGAGTGTAAGAATGCACCCAGGTGGAAGCTATCTGAGTAAAAAAAATGTGGCCGAGTAGATTCCATCCGACTGAATTCCATCCTAGTGATATCCATCCGAGTGGATTCCATTAGAGTAAAAAGGTGCGCCCGAGTGGAAATTTCATGCATCTGGAAAGTCGAAAGAAATGGCATGTTAAATCACCAAGTGTTGCAGCAGTTGAGTCAGGAAAAGGTAAGGAGAAAATGGATGTCGACTCACTTATCTTGGGCACCGAAACATTCGCCATACAGCAGCCGATTGTGCATAGCAATCCGACTAAGCCGATACTTGCTATCGCGCCAAAGCACTCGGCTAATGACCATGAGGCAAGCACCAGCCAGGTAAAAACGAGAGATCCTAAATACACTCAGCCAAAGTGGTGTCCTCCAGGGCTAACAAAGACACAAAAGAGGAAACTACAGAGGTTAAGGAGTCAAGAGATGGCAGAACAGGAGGCCGAGAAACAAAGGGATAAGTTGTTCAATGACACTCGACCCATGGTTCCACCAAAACAAGTGTGGAGGTCTAAACAAATACAAGATACGATAGCTTCTGCATCTATCACAACAATACCTACATCACCAAAGGAGGACGATGCAACAGATATGACATCGTCTGTGACACTTCTTACTTCTCCTTCACTCGGACAAATTTCAGAATCGGTGGATGCACTCGAGGAGGAGGCTGATATGTTGGACTATGAGTCTACGCCGGTTCATGAAGGTATAGATATCAATATGGTGTACTACTTACCTGCTGAGTTTCGTGCTGTAGATGAAGAAGGGGAGGTGGCTCAGCTGGATTTTGGCCCTAAAAACGCAATATTCGAGAAGCCAAAAGACCCAGTAACGCATCTTAAACCATTATATCTCAGAGGTCATATCAATGGGTCACCGCTCACTCGGATGCTTGTTGATGGTGGTGCTGTGGTAAATCTTATGCCCTATTCGGTCTTCAAGAAATTGGGTTTGCCTGATGAAGAATTGATCAAGACCAATATGGTGCTCAATGGATTTGAAGGCAAAGAGAAAACTGAAGCCAAAGGTGTGATGTATGTGGAGCTTACATTCGGAAGCAAAACTTTGGCTACTGCATTCTTTGTCGCTGAGGTGCAAGGTAACTACAACGTCGTACTAGGCCGCGATTGGGTTCATGCAAACCAGTGCGTGCCATCCACTATGCACCAGTTTTTGAATCAGTGGGTTGATGATGAAGTGGAAGTTATTCACGCGGATAACTCGGCCTGTGTTGCTTTGGCCGATGCATCGGTGGATTGGCAACATCCCAATTCTACTTGCTTGATGGGACGTGACTTATCAGAATTTGATTTTCTCAGCGCGACCAAGAATGGTTTTGTGCCCGTCTCTTTAAAGCCGAGCGAATGCAATCGGATCCAAGGTATGATATGTTTAAATGGATCCTAATTCCGAGTGGTTACAAAAACGTCTTGTAAAGTATCGGTCCAATGAGAACGATATGTATGAGTCTATAGAGGAGTTGGATGACATGGATAAACTTGGACAAGGTTTTACATCAGTCGATCCGTTAGAAGAGGTAGATATTGGAGATGGTTCAGTCACTCGACCGACATTTATAAACAAAAATTTGAAAGCCGATTGTAAGGCTAAGTTAATCGAGCTATTGAAAGAATATGTTTGTTGCTTTGCATGGGAATATCATGAGATGCCAGGGTTAAGCCGAGAGCTAGTGGAACATCGGTTGCCTATAAAGGCCGGGTTTAGACCTTATAAACAATCGGCCAGAAAATTTAATCCGAAAACATATGACCGGATCAAGGAAGCGATCGGTCGACTGCTTGAAGCTAATTGAAGGAAATATGCCCTAGAGGCAATAATAAAGTTATTATTTATTTCCTTATATCATGATAAATGTTTATTATTCATGCTAGAATTGTATTAATCGGAAACATAATACTTGTGTGAATACATAGACAAACTAAACGTCACTAGTATGCCTCTACTTGACTAGCTCGTTAATCAAAGATGGTTATGTTTCCTAACCATGAACAAAAGAGTTGTTATTTGATTAACGGGATCACATCATTAGAAGAATGATGTGATTGACATGACCCATTCCATTAGCTTAGCACCCGATCGTTTAGTATGTTGCTATTGCTTTCTTCATGACTTATACATGTTCCTATGACTATGAGATTATGCAACTCCCGTTTGCCGGGGGAACACTTTGTGTGCTACCAAACGTCACAACGTAAATGGGTGATTATAAAGGAGCTCTGCAGGTGTCTCCAAAGGTACATGTTGGGTAGGCGTATTTCGAGATTAGGATTTGTCACTCCGATTGTCGGAGAGGTATCTCTGGGCCCTCTCGGTAATGCACATCACATAAGCCTTGCAAGCATTGCAACTAATGAGTTAGTTGTGAGATGATGTATTATGGAATGAGTAAAGAGACTTGCCGGTAACGAGATTGAACTAGGTATTAAGATACCGACGATCGAATCTCGGGCAAGTAACATACCGATGACAAAGGGTACAACGTATGTTGTTATGCGGTCTAACCAATAAAGATCTTCGCAGAATATGTAGGAGCCAATATGAGCATCCAGGTTCCGCTATTGGTTATTGACCGGAGACGTGTCTCGGTCATGTCTACATTGTTCTCGAACCCGTAGGGTCCGCATGCTTAAGGTTTCGATGACAGTTATATTATGAGTTTATGAGTTTTGATGTACCGAAGGAGTTCGGAGTCCCAGATGAGATCGGGGACATGATGAGGAGTCTCGAAATGGTTGATACGTAAAGATCGATATATTGGACGACTATATTCGGACATCGGAAAGGTTCCGAGTGGTTCGGGTATTTTTCGGAGTACCGGGGAGTTACGGGAATACAGGGGAAGAAGTATATGGGCCTTATTGGGCTTTAGGGGAGAGGAAGAGGCAGGCCGCGCGCCCCCCCATTGACTAGTCCGAATTGGACTAGGGGGAGGGATGGCGCCCCCTCCTTCCTTCTCTTCCCTCTTCCCCTTCCTTGTGTCCTACTCCTACTACTTGGAAGGACTCCTAGTTGGACTAGGAAAGGGGGAATCCTACTCCCGGTGGGAGTAGGACTCCCCTAGGGCGCGCCATAGAGAGGGCCGGCCCTCCCTCCTCCACTCCTTTATATACGGGGGCAGGGGGCACCCCATAGACACACAAGTTGATCTTCGTGATCATTCTCTTAGCCGTGTGCGGTGCCCCCCTCCACCATAATCCTCGATAATATTGTAGCGGTGCTTAGGCGAAGCCCTCCGATGGTAGAACATCAAGATCGTCACCACGCCGTCGTGCTGACGGAACTCTTCCCCGACACTTTGCTGGATCGGAGTCCGGGGATCGTCATCGAGCTGAACGTGTGCTAGAACTCGGAGGTGCCGTAGTTTCGGTGCTTGATCGGTCGGGTCATGAAGACGTACGACTACATCAACCGTGTTGTCATAACACTTCCGCTTTCGGTCTACGAGGGTACGTAGACAACACTCTCCCCTCTCGTTGCTATGCATCACCATGATCTTGCGTGTGCGTAGGAATTTTTTTGAAATTACTACGTTCCCCAACAGTGGCATCCGAGCCTAGATTTTATGCGTTGATGTTATGCACGAGTAGAACACAAGTGAGTTGTGGGCGATATAAGTCATACCGCTTACCAGCATGTGATACTTTGGTTCGGCGGTATTGTTGGATGAAGCGGCCCGGACCGACATTATGCGTATGCTTACGCGAGATTGGTTCTACCGACGTGCTTTGCACATAGGTGGCTGGCGGGTGTCAGTTTCTCCAACTTTAGTTGAACTGAGTGTGGCTACGCCTGGTCCTTGCGAAGGTTAAAACAGCACCAACTTGACAAACTATCGTTGTGGGTTTTGATGCGTAGGTAAGATTAGTTCTTGCTTAAGCCCGTAGCAGCCACGTAAAACTTGCAACAACAAAGTAGAGGACGTCTAACTTGTTTTTGCAGGGCATGTTGTGATGTGATATGGTCAAGATGTGATGAGATATAAGTTGTTGTATGAGATGATCATGTTCTGTTGAAGTTATCGGCAACTGGCAAAATCCTTATGGTTGTCTCTCTATTGCATAAGATGCAAGCGCCCAATAATTGCTTTACTTTATCGCTATGCGATAGCAATAGTTGCAAGAGCAATTGTTGGCGAGACGACCACGTGATGACACATTGATATAGATCAAGATGATGGAGATCATGGTGTCATGCCGGTGACGATAGAGATCATGACAGTACTTTGGAGATGGAAATCAAAGGCGCAAGATGATGATGGCCATATCATGTCACATATTATGATTGCATATGATGTTTATCTTTTATACATCTTATTTTGCTTAGTTTGATGGTAGCATTTTAAGATGATCTCTCACTAATTATCAAGAAGTGTTCTCCCTGAGTATGCACCGTTGCGAAAGTTCTTCGTGCTGAGACACCACGTGATGATCGGGTGTGATAGGCTCTACGTTCAAATACAAGGGGTGCAAAACAGTTGCACATGCGGAATACTCAGGTTATAATTGACGAGCCAAGCATATACAGATATGGCCTCAGAACACGGAGACCGAAAGGTCGAGCGTGAATCATATAGTAGATATGATCAACATAGTGATGTTCACCAATGAAACTACTCCATCTCACGTGATGATCGGACATGGTTTAGTTGATTTGGATCACGTGATCACTTAGAGGATTAGAGGGATGTCTATCTAAGTGGGAGTTCTTAAGTAATATGATTAATTGAACTTAAATTTATCATGAACTTAGTCCTGGTAGTATTTTGCAAATCATGTTGTAGATCAATAGCTCGCGTTGTTGCTTCCCTGTGTTTGTTTTGATATGTTCCTAGAGAAAATTGTGTTGAAAGATGTTAGTAGCAATGATGCGGATTGGATCCGTGATCTGAGGTTTATCCTCATTGCTGCACATAAGAATTATGTCCTTGATGCACCGCTAGGTGACAGACCTATTGCAGGAGAAGATGCAAATGCTATGAACGTTTGGCTAGCTCAATATGATGACTACTTGATAGTTTAGTGCACCATGCTTAACGGCTTAGAATCGGGACTTCAAAGACGTTTTGAACGTCATGGACCATATGAGATGTTCCAGGAGTTGAAGTTAATATTTCAAGCAAATACCCAAGTCGAGAGATATGAAGTCTCCAACAAGTTCTATAGCTAAAAGATGGAGGAGAATCGCTCAACTAGGGAGCATGTGCTCAGATTGTCTGGGTACTACAATCGCTTGAATCAAGTGGGAGTTAATCTTCCAGATAAGATAGTGATTGACAGAATTCTCTAGTCACCATCACCAAGTTAGTAGAACTTCGTGATGAACTATAATATGCAAGGGATAACGGAAACAACTCCCAAGCTCTTCGTGATGCTGAAATCAACGAAGGTAGAAATCAAGAAAAACATCAAGTGTTGATGGTTGACAAGACCACTAGTTTCAAGAAAAGGGCAAAGGGAATAAGGGGAACTTCAAGAAGAACGGCAAGCAAGTTGCTGCTCAAGTGAAGAAGCCCAAGTCTGGTCCTAAGCCTGAGACTAATTGCTTCTACTGCAAAGGGACTGGTCACTGGAAGCGGAACTACCCCAAGTGATTGGCGGATAAGAAGGATGGCAAAGTGAACATAAGTATATTTGATATACATGTTATTGATGTGTACTTTACTAGTGTTTATAGCAACCCCTCAGTATTAGATACTAGTTAAGTTGCTAAGATTAGTAACTCGAAACGGGAGTTGCAGAATAAACAGAGACTAGTTAAGGGTGAAGTGACGATGTGTGTTGGAAGTGGTTCCGAGATTGATATGATCATCATCGCACATTCGCTATACTTTCGGGATTAGTGTTGAACCTAAATAAGTGTTATTTGGTGTTTGCATTGAGCATGAATATGATTTGATCATGTTTATTGTAATACGGTTATTCATTTAAGTAAGAGAACAAATTGTTGTTCTGTTTACATGAATAAAACCTTATATGGTTACACACCCAATGAAAGTGGTTCATTGGATCTCGATCGTAGTGATACACATATTCATAATATTGAAACCAAAAGATGCAAAATTAATAATGATAGTGCAACTTATTTGTGGCACTGCCGTTTAGGCCATATTGGTGTAAAGCGCATGAAGAAACTCCATGCTGATGGGATTTTGGAATCACTTGATTATGAATCACTTGGTGCTTGTGAACCATGCCTTATGGGCAAGATGACTAAAGACTCTGTTCTCCGGAACAATGGAGCGAGCAACAGATTTGTTGGAAATCATACATACTGATGTATGTGGTCCGATGAATATTAAAGCTCGCGACAAGTATCATTATTTTCTGACCTTCACAGATGATTTAAGCAGATATGAGTATATCTACTTGATGAAACATAAGTCTGAAAAGTTCAAAGTATTTCAGAGTGAAGTGGAAAATCATTATGACAAGAAAATAAAGTTTCTACGATCTGATCGCAGAGACGAATATTTGAGTTACGAGTTTGGTCTTCTATTAAAACAATGTGGAATAGTTTCACAAACTCATGCCACCTGGAACACCACATCATAATGGTGTGTCCGAACGTCATAACCGTACTTTATTGGATATAGTACAATCTATGATGTTTCTTACCGATTTACCAATATCGTTTTGGGATCATGCATTAGAGACAGCTGCATTCACGTTAAAAAAGGGGCACCATCTAAGTCCGTTGAGACGACACAATCTGAACTGTGGTTTGGCAAGAAACCAAAGTTGTCGTTTCTTAAAGTTTGGGATTGTGATGCTTATATGAAAAAGTTTCATCCTGATAAGCTCAAACCCAAATCAGAGAAATATGTCTTCATAGGATACCCAAAGGAGACTATTGGGTACACCTTCTATCACAGATCCGAAGGCAAGACATTCGTTGCTAAGAATGGATCCTTTCTAGAGAAGGAGTTTCTCTTGAAAGAAGTGAGTGGGAGGAAAGTAGAACTTGATAAGGTAATTGTACCTTCTCCCTTATTGGAAAATAGTTCATCACAGAAATCTGTTTCTGTGACACCTACACCAATTAGTGAGGAAGTTAATGATGATGATCATGAAACTTCAGATCAAGTTATTACTGAACCTCGTAGATCAACCAGAGTAAGATCCGCACCAGAGTGGTACGGTAATCCTGTTCTGGAAATCATGCTACTAGATCATGATGAACCTACGAACTATGAAGAAGCGATGGTGAGCCCACATTCCGCAAAATGGCTTGAAGCCATGAAATCTGAGATGGGATCCATGTATGAAAACAAACTATGGACTTTGGTTGACTTGCCCGTTGATCGGCAAGCAATTGAAAATAAATGGATCTTCAAGAGGAAGATGGACGCTAATAGTAGTGTTACTATCTACAAAGCTAGAATTGTCGCAAAAAGGTTTTTCGACAAGTTCAAGATGTTCACTACGATGAGAGTTTCTCACTCGTATCTATGCTTAAGTCTGTTCGAATCATGTTAGCAATTGCCGCATTTTATGAAATCTGGCAAATGGATAAACAAAGTTGCATTCCTTAATGGATTTATTGTATATGATGCAACCAGAAGGTTTTGTCAATCCTAAAGGTGCTAACAAAAATGTGCAAGCTCCAGCGATCCATCTATGGACTGGTGCAAGCATCTCAGAGTTGGAATATACGCTTTGATGAATTGATCAAAGCATATAGTTTTATATAGACTTGCGGTGAAGCATGTATTTACAAGAAAGTGAGTGAGAGCACTACAGCATTTCTGATAAGTATATGTGAATGACATATTGTTGATCGGAAATAATGTAGAATTATTCTGCAAAGCATAAAGGAGTGTTTTTGAAAGAAGTTTTTCAAAGAAAGACCTCGGTGAAGCTGCTTACATATTAAGCATCAAGATCTATAGAGATAGATCAAGACGCTTGATAAGTTTTTTCAATGAGTACATACCTTGACAATATTTTGAAGTAGTTCAAAAATGGAACAGTCAAAGAAAGAGTTCTTGGCTGTGTTACAAGGTGTGAAATTGAGTAACACTCAAAGCCCGACCACGACAGAAGATAGAAAGAGAGTGAAAGTCATTCCCTATGCCTCAGCCATAGGTTCTATAAAGTATGTCATGCTGTGTACCAGATCTATTGTATACCCCACATTGTGTTAAGCAAGGGAGTACAATAGTGATCTAAGAGTAGATCACTGGACAACGGTCAAAATTATCCTTAGTGGAATAAGGAAATATTTCTCAATTATGGAGGTGACAAAAGGTTCGTCGTAAAAAGTTACGTCGATGCAAGTTTTGACACAGATCTGGATGACTCTAAGTCTCGATCTAGATACATATTGAAAGTGGGAGCAATTAGCTAGAGTAGCTCCGTGCAGAGCATTGTAGACATGGAATTCGCAAAATACTTACGGATCTGTATGTGACAGACCCGTTGACTAAAATTATCTCACAAGCAAAACATGATCACACCTTAGTACTCTTTGGGTGTTAATCACATAAGCGATGTGAACTAGATTACTGACTCTAGTAAACCCTTTGGGTATAGGTCACATGATGATGTGAACTATGGGTGTTAATCACATGGTGATGTGAACTATTAGTGTTGAATCACATGGCGATGTGAACTAGATTATTGACTCTAGTGCAAGTGGGAGACTGAAGGAAATATGCCCTAGAGGCAATAATAAAGTTATTATTTATTTCCTTATATCATGATAAATGTTTGTTATTCATGCTAGAATTGTATTAACCGGAAACATAATACTTGTGTGAATACATAGACAAACTAAACGTCACTAGTATGCCTCTACTTGACTAGCTCGTTAATCGAAGATGGTTATGTTTCCTAACCATGAACAAGAGAGTTGTTATTTGATTAACGGGATCACATCATTAGAAGAATGATGTGATTGACATGACCCATTCCATTAGCTTAGCACCGATCGTTTAGTATGTTGCTATTGCTTTCTTCATGACTTATACATGTTCCTATGACTATGAGATTATGCAACTCCTGTTTGCCGGAGGAACACTTTGTGTGCTACCAAATGTCACAACGTAAATGGGTGGTTATAAAGGAGCTCTACAGGTGTCTCCGAAGGTACATGTTGGGTTGGCGTATTTCGAGATTAGGATTTGTCACTCCGATTGTCGGAGAGGTATCTCTGGGCCCTCTCGGTAATGCACATCACATAAGCCTTGCAAGCATTGCAACTAATGAGTTAGTTGTGAGATGATGTATTACGGAATGAGTAAAGAGACTTGCCGGTAACGAGATTGAACTAGGTATTAAGATACCGACGATCGAATCTCGGGCAAGTAACATATCGATGACAAAGGGAACAACGTATGTTGTTATGTGGTCTGACCGATAAAGATCTTCGTAGAATATGTAGGAGCCAATATGAGCATCCAGGTTCCGCTATTGGTTATTGTCCGAAGACGTGTCTCGGTCATGTATACATTGTTCTCGAACCCGTAGGGTCCGCAGGCTTAAGGTTTCGATGACAGTTATATTATGAGTTTATGAGTTTTGATGTACCGAAGGAGTTCGGAGTCCCGGATGAGATCGGGGACATGACGAGGAGTCTCGAAATGGTTGAGACATAAAGATCGATATATTGGATGACTATATTCGGACATCGGAAAGGTTCCGAGTGGTTCGGGTATTTTTCGGAGTACCGGGGAGTTACGGGAATACGGGGGAAGAAGTATATGGGCCTTATTGGGCTTTAGGGGAGAGGAAGAGGTAGGCCGCCCCCCCATTGACTAGTCCGAATTGGACTAGGGGGAGGGGCGGCGCCCCCTCCTTCCTTCTCTTCCCTCTTCCCCTTCCTTGTCTCCTACTCCTACTACTTGGAAGGACTCCTAGTTGGACTAGGAAAGGGGGAATCCTACTCCCGGTGGGAGTAGGACTCCCCTAGGGCGCGCCATAGAGAGGGCCGACCCTCCCCTCCTCCACTTCTTTATATACGGGGGCAGGGGGCACCCCATAGACAGACAAGTTGATCTTCGTGATCGTTCTCTTAGACGTGTGCGGTGCCCCCCTCCACCATAATCCTCGATAATATTTTAGCGGTGCTTAGGCGAAGCCCTGCGACGGTAGAACATCAAGATCGTCACCACGCCGTCGTGCTGACGGAACTCTTCCCCAACACTTTGCTGGATCGGAGTACGAGGATCGTCATCGAGCTGAACGTGTGCTAGAACTCGGAGGTGCCGTAGTTTCGGTGCTTGATCGGTCGGGTCGCGAAGACGTATGACTACATCAACCGCGTTGTCATAACGCTTCCGCTTTCGGTCTACGAGGGTACGTAGACAACACTCTCCCCTCTCGTTGCTATGCATCACCATGATCTTGCGTGTGCGTAGGAATTTTTTTGAAATTACTACGTTCCCCAACACTAATTTCATTCGACCTTGCAGGTATGCCGAGTGGATTTCTAACATTGTCCCAGTAGAGAAGAAAGGATCTGGCAAGTTGAGGGTGTGCATTGATTTCAGAGATTTGAATAGGGCTACACCCAAAGATGAGTATCCTGTGCCAATAGCCGATATGCTTATTAATGATGCTTCTGGACATAAGGTTATTAGCTTTCTAGATGGTAATGCCGGATACAATCAAATTTTTATGGCCGAAGAGGACATGTACAAAATGGCTTTCCAATGTCCTGGTTTCCTTGGTTCATTCGAGTGGACAGTGATGACATTCGGATTAAAAAATACTGGAGCTACGTATCGAAGGGCTATGAATTTTAACTTTTCATGATTTACTTGGTGTCATACTTGAAGTTTATATTGATGATATTGTTGTCAAATCGGATGCTTTTGAATCTCACTTGGCCGATTTGCGTTTAGCTTTCGAAAGAATGAAAAGGTATGGACTGAAGATGAATCCTTTAAAGTGTGCATTCGGTGTATCAGCTGGCAAGTTTTGGGGTTTTATTATTCATGAAGATGGCATAGATATTGATCCCAAAAAGATAGAGGCCATACATAAAGTGGAGGCTCCAACATGCAAGAGAGATATGCAAAAGTTTCTTGGCAAGGTCAATTATTTGAGAAGGTTCATAGCTAATCTATCAGGGAAAGTTGATGCATTTACTCCTATCCTTCGGTTAAAGAATGATGCTGATTTCACTTGGGGGGGCAAAACAGCAAGAAGCATTTGATATGATCAAGAATTATTTGTGCACTCCTCCGGTGATGAAAGCACCCAAGCATAGGGAACCCTTCAGACTTTACATTGCAGCAGAGGAAGGAGTTATTGGTGCTGTTCTAACTCAAGAGACCGAAGGAAAAGAGCATGCCATCACATATTTGAGCCGCCGCCTATTGGACGCAGAGACAAGGTATACATTTATTGAAAAATTATGTCTGTGTTTATATTATGCTTGCACAAAATTGAGACATTATTTAGTACCAAGTGCTTGCATAGTAGCTTGTCAGACCGATGTCATTAAATACATGTTGCATAGACCAATTCTTAGTGGTAGAATTGGCAAGTAGGCTTATGCTTTGATTGAATATGATTTGGCCTATGAATCTCTAAAATTCATGAAAGGCCAAATCATTGCTAATTTTATTGTTGTACATTGGATATATGACAAGCATGATGTTGATATAAACCTTGTCTCAATAGTACCATGGAGATTATATTTTGATGGTTCAGTTTGTACCAATGGCCAAGGTGTTGGTATTGTTTACATATCTCCTCATGGTGTTGTTTTTGAAGCCTCATGCCGCTTAGAGTATTTTTGTACAAACAATCAAGCCGAATATGAAGCATTATTATTCAGCCTAGAGATGTTACTTGCTATAGGTGTTACACATATTGAGGCTTATGGTGATTCGTTACTAGTGGTGCAGCAAATATCCAAAGTCTTTCAGTGTTTGGACGAATCACTTAATGTTTATCTTGATAGATGTCTAGATATAATTTCTACTTTGGATTGCTTTAGCATTGCTCATATATCTAGACATGACAATTGGAAAGCAAATGAATTGGCACAACAAGCATCTGGATATCATGTTGATCATGGCATGTTTCATATCTCTCAAAGACCGATGTCTTGTCTTGCCAATATGGGAGAGGCCGAACCTGAACCCACTGATTCGGCCATTAAAAAAAGTCTAGTGCAGGTGACAATCCAGACTGGAGGAAGCCCATTGTTGATTACTTGTGCAATCCGAGTGAAAGGGTGGACACGGTTGTTCGGCGTATGGCTTTCAAGTATACAATGAGAGATGATGCTCTCTATCGCCGAACAGTCGATGATGTTCTTCTAAAGTGTTTGGATGAGGACCATGCAAGAGTTGCTATGGGAGAGGTAGATGAAGGCATTTGTGGCACTCACCAGTCGGCTCCCAAGATGAAATGGTTATTGCGACGTGCTGGGTTTTATTGGCCGACTATGATTAATGATTGCTTCAGATATTATAAAGGGTGCGAAGTTTGTCAAAAATTTGGTGATATTCAATTGGCTCCTGCTGCTATGTTGCATCCTATTATCAAGTCGTGGCCTTTCAGAGGATGGGGTTTAGACTTTATTGGGCAAATTCATCCATCTTCCTCAAAGGGGCATCGGTTCGTATTGGTGGCAACTGATTATTTCACTAAATGGTCTGAAGCAGTACCTCTCAAGAACATGAAACATACAGAGGTAATTCAATTCATAACCGGGCACATTATTCATAGATTCGGTATTCCTCAAACGTTAACAACAGATCAAGGTTCATCTTTCATGTCACACCAAGTCAGAGAGTTTGCCGGATCTTATAACATAAAGTTGCTCAATTCCTCTCCATATTATGCCCAAGCTAATGGACAAGCTGAGTCTATCAATAAAATTTTAATCAAACTCATCAAGAAAAAGATTGAAGATAATCCAAGGAGATGGCATGATTTGTTGTCTGAAGCTTTGTGGGCACATAGAATTTCAAGGCATGGTGCTACGAAGGTGATCCCATATGAGCTAGTATATGGTCAAGAGGCTGTTTTACCAGTGGAAGTAAATTTGAATGCTTTGAGAATAGCCAAACAAAATGATTTATCGGTAGTAGAATTTTATAACTTGATGATGGACAATATTGATGAGGTTGCCGATAGACGTTTGGTTGCTTTGAAGTCCATAGAGAGAGACAAGTTGAGGGTTGCAAGAGCTTACAATAAGAAAGTTAAGTTGAAGAATTTTCAAGTTGGTGATCTCGTCTGGAAAGTGATCCTGCCGATTGGTTCAAGAGATAGAAAATTCGGGAAGTGGTCTCCAAGTTGGGAAGGTCCTTTTAGAATTACAAGAGTTGTTCCCGGAAATTCATATTTGGTGGAATCAATACAAGGGGCATTGTTACCTCGAGCTCTCAATGGCAAATATTTAAAGAAATACCACCCGAGTGTGTGGGAGGAAGCCTAAGTAGGCAATGGCCGATATACGATTATCGCCCTTAGCACAAACATGGCCGATGCATAATTATCGCCCTGAGAAAAATAAATGGCCGATGGAGTGTTGATATCGTCCTTAGAACAAACACTATGCATATTATTTTTCGGCGTGCAAGCTTTGCCGAAAAACAGGCGGGCATGTGTTGACACCTGATTTTGGCAAGATACAGATTGCAATGAAGATGGTCTCGAGTGAATGGGTTTTCAGCATGAAAAGATTCACGTCGCCGAGTGGAACCACTTTGATGTTTCGATTATATTCATTCGACTTTATCTTACAGACCGAAACTATACTCCGAGTGGCATAATTCAATGTTCCGAGTGGTTTTTTGCCAATCACGTCTTCAATATGACCTCGGATGAAGGAGCACTCTTAAGGAATTGTCTTTGTCTCGTCGAGGCAATCGATTTTTATATATAAATCATCTCAATCCGAGTTCATATGCAAAAGTTAGAGGCAATACACTGCAGACCGAATCTCAACGGAAATATGGCGCGAGGTGCCAGACACTTGTCTGATAGGTTGCGCGAGTAATTCGGCCATGAAGATGGCCTTGAATAGAGAAACCTTCAACACGAAAATTTTTTGTCTCGTCGAGCTGATTGTTTTTTATATAAAATTTGTCTCAATCCGAGGTCGTATGCAACCTGGAGAGGCAAATCAAGATCAGGCTGTGCTTTCAGTCGGGAAATCCGAGTGAAAAGTTTACCATCCGAGTGAAAACCTACCGATCGAGTAAAAGGTCGAGTGGAAAACTTATCAATCGAGTAAAAGATTGGCTTCCGAGTGAAAATATAGTAATCCGAGTGAAATTATCATCCGAGTGAAGTTATTCCGAGTGAAAAGATTACCATCGGAATGAAAACTTGACGTTCGAGTAAGATATTGCCTTCCGAGCGAAATATAGTCATCCGAGTAAAAGATTGTCTTCCAAGTGAAATTATAGTCATCCGAGTGAAAGATTGTCTTCTGAGTGAAAGACTAACATCCGAGTGAAAAGGTCTAGTCGGACGAAAAACTCTAATATCCGAGTGGATGAGCTCGGATCCGAGTGAAACTAAAGATGTGCCCGAAAGGTAATCCAGATGACCTCGGATAGAAAAGTGATCAACACAGAAGTTGTGCGCATCATCAAAACGGTGAACTTTGGTTTTGGAGTCATTATCATATGAGATAGTATACAGCCTGTAAGTTCACTACGAGACTCGGACAATCCAGTCCGTTACATGACCGAGTCCGACTGGATATTAAAGATGGCTTCATAGAATATTCAAGATGGTCTTATTTGGAAAAGTGTTCAACATAAGGATTGTTCGTCTCGTCGAGGTGCACAAGTTTCATATTTGGGCCGTCTTGATCGGAGGTCATATGCAAGCTCGGCGGCCCGCGCAAGGAGGAAGACAAAAGTTGGGCCAGATTCAGACTGAATCCGAGTTGGAATAGAACTAGGACTCTAGGACGTGAATTAATGTAATTTTTTGTAAGGAAAGCCTAGATGAATTCTTTGCTTGTACGGGAAGTCTAGACGCCTCTTATATATGTTGGGGGTGATGGCCGATTGAACAACACGCAATCGAACAAATCAATATACTACCTTTTCATCTACGTTTTATCTCTCCACCGTTTTTCTCTCTCGTTCTTCGCTGTTCTTCGTGTTTGAGAGCTGCGAATCCCGAGGCTCTAGGGGCGAGCGAATCAACCTAGGGCAGCCCATAGCCGCTGCACTCCCTGACGGGGTCCATCCTGGGGGTGTGGGGTTTTCGGGTCTGCAAAAGCGCCTGTCGACTGTCTTGTGTATCGCGCTGTTGGTCGGGTCTCCTTCGACGTGAGCTGCGGTGCATCACCCCCGGCGTCGAGGGTACACGTGACGTGTTCGTGTGTCAACAGCACCCCGAGTCGAGATTTTCTCAGAAGATGAAGCAGAACAGGCTCGGCAAGATGCGGATGATCTCCTAGAAGAGGAAAGAGAGATGGCCCTGATCCGGTCGACCATTTACCAGTCAAGACCTGCATCGATTCCACGCCAGAAACATGAGGGTCGAGCATTTCAAGAGGGAGACTTGGTTCTTCGAGTGGATCAGCAGAAACCACACAAGCTCACTCCTGCTTGGGAAGGCCCCTTCATTGTCACCAGAGTGCTCCACAACGGAGCATACCACTTATACAATGTCGAGCACAAGAAAGACGAGCCACGCGCTTGGAATGCGGAGCTGCTCCGCCCCTTTTACACTTAAGCATTCAGACAGTTGAGATGTAATAAGAAATACCTTCTAGTTTGATTATCAAAGACACAGTTTTTACAGTCTCATAAATGATTATTGTTCCTTTTTCATATGCTCTAAATCCCCCAGTGGGTGGCTTAGCTGCGAACCCGTTTCGCCTAAGTTCGAAAAATCCTACCGAGTGGTGAGAAACGCTCCCACTCGGGAGCTTAGCTGTGAACCCGTTTCGCCTAAGTTCGAAAAAATCCTACCGAGTGGTGAGCAAAGCTCCCACTCGAAGGCTTAGCTGCGAATCCGTTTCGCCTAAGTTTGAAAAATCCTACCGAGTGGTGAGCAAACCTCTCACTCGGGAGCTTAGCTGCAGTCCAGTACTCGCATAAGTTTGAAAAATCTCACGGAGTGAAGAGCAACCCTCTCACTCGGGGGCTTAGCTGCAGTCCAGTACTCGCCTATGTTTGAAAAAATCCCACCGAGTGAAGAGCAACCCTCTCACTCGGGGGCTTAGCTGCAGTCCAGTACTCGCCTAAGTTTGAAAAAATCCCACCGAGTGAAGAGCAACCCTCTCACTCGGGGGCTTATCTGCAGTCTAGTACTCGCCTAAGTTTGAAAAATCCTACCGAGTGGTGAGCAACCCTCTCACTCGGAGGCTTAGTTGCGAATCCGTTTCGCCTAAGTTTGGAAAATCCTACTGAGTGGTGAGCAAACGTCTCACTCGGGGGCTTAGCTACAGTCCAGTACTCGCCTAAGTTTGAAAAATCCTATCGAGTGGTGAGCAACCCTCTCACTCGCGGGCTTAGCTGCAGTCCAGTACTCGCCTAAGTGTGAAAAATCCTATCGAGTGCTGAGCAACCCTCTCATTCGGGGCCTTAGATGCAGTCCATTACTCGCTTAAGTTTGAAAAATCCTCCCGAGTGGTGAACAACCTTCTCACTCGGGGGCTTAGCTGGAGTCCAGTACTCGCCTAAGTTTAAAGAAAATCCTACCGAGTGGTGAGCAACCCTCTCACCCGGAGGCTTAGCTGCAGTCCAGTACTCGCCTAAGTTTAAAGAAAATCCTACTGGGTGGTGAGCAACCCTCTCACTCAGGGGCTTAGCTGCAGTCCAGTACTCACCTAAGTTTAAAGAAAATCCTACCGAGTGGTGAGCAACCCTCTCACTCGGGGGCTTAGCTGCAGTACAGTACTCGCCTAAGTTTAAAAAATCTTACCGATTGGTGAGCAACCCTCTCACTCGGGGGCTTAGCTGCAGTCCAGTACTCGCCTAAGTTTGAAACACATACCGATCCGCAAGGACGACGAGGTGCAGGTCGACTGTGACCTTCTCCTCAGAGCTGTGCCACAAGTACAACATGCGCTCCATCCTGATCCGCAAGGACGACAAGGTGCAGGTCGACTGCGACCTTCTCCTCAGAGCTGCACCACAAGTACAACATGCGCTCCATCCTGATCCGCAAGGACGATGAGGTGCAGGTCGACTGCGAACTTCTCCTCGGAACTACGCCACAAGTACAACGTGCGCTCCATCCTGATCCGCAAGGACGACGAGGTGTAGGTCGACTGCGACCTTCTTCTCAGAACTGCGCCACAAGTACAATGTGCGCTCCATCCTGATCCGTAAGGACGATGAGGTGCAGGTCGACTGTTACGTTTCCCTCAGAGCTGCAGCACAAGTTCAAAGACTATTCCGAGTGAAGAACAAGTTCCACTCAAAGGCAAACACAAGCATATTCAGAGATAAGCCAACTTCAGATAAATCCTAAGGTTCCAGACCATAGATTAAATTACTCGGGCATCAAGCCTGAAGGAGTTTAACGATTACACGATCACTCGGCATTCCGAGGCAAATAAAGGTGAAGCATAATGTTTTTTGATCACTCGTCAGGAGAAGGACTGGCTGGATCGCAGAAACTGTCAAGGTCTATGATGTCTGCGATGCGAGTGGCAGCGTCAAGGAAAGTATCCATGAAGGACTGGAAAGTGTGCTTTTTGGTGTTAGCAACCTTGACCTCTGCTAGCTTGTCTTCTTTAACATCCTGATAACCCACAAGTATAGGGGATCGCAATAGTTTTCGAGGGTAAAGTATTCAACCCAAATTTATTGATTCGACACAAGGGGAGCCAAAGAATATTCTCAAGTATTAGCAGCTGAGTTGTCAATTCAACCACACCTGGAAACTTAGTATCTGCAGCAAAGTATTTAGTAGCAAAGTAATATGATAGTAGTGGTAACGGTAGCAAAAGGTAACAATAGAAAAGTAATGTTTTTGGTATTTTGTAGTGATGATAGCAATAGCAACGGGAAAGTAAATAAACGAAGAACAATATATGGAAAGCTCGTAGGCAATGGATCGATGATGGAGAATTATGCCGGATGCGGTTCATCATGTAACAGTCATAACCTAGGGTGACACAGAACTAGCTCCAGTTCATCAATGTAATGTAGGCATGTATTCCGAATATAGTCATACATGCTTATGGAAAAGAACTTGCATGACATCTTCTGTCCTACCCTCCCGTGGCAGCGGGGTCCTTACGGAAACTAAGGGATATTAAGGCCTCCTTTTAATAGAGTACCGGAACAAAGCATTAACACATAGTGAATACATGAACTCCTCAAACTACGGTCATCACCGGTAAGTATCCCGATTATTGTCACTTCGGGGTTAACGGATCATAACACATAATAGGTGACTATAGACTTGCAAGATAGGATCAAGAACTCTCATATATTGATGAAAACATAATAGGTTCAGATCTGAAATCATGGCACTCGGGCCCTAGTGACAAGCATTAAGCATAGCAAAGTCATAGAAACATCAATCTCAGACCATAGTGGATACTGGGGATCAAATCCTAATAAAACTAACTCGATTACATGATAGATCCCATCCAATCCATCACCGTCTAGCAAGCCTACGATGGAATTACTCACGCACGGCGGTGAGCATTATGAAATTGGTGATGGAGGATGGTTGATGATGACGATGGCGGCAGATTCCCCTCTCCGGAGCCCTGAACGGACTCCAGACCAGCCCTCCCGAGAGGTTTTAGGGCTTGGCGGCGGCTCAGTATCGTAAAACGCGATGAATTCTTCTCTCTGATTTTTTTCTCCCCGAAACACAATATATAGAGTTGGAGTTGGAGTCGGAGGAGCTCCAGGGGGCCCACGAGGTAGGGGGCGCGCCCTAGGGGGGCAGGCGCACCCCCCACCCTCATGGACAGGTAGTGAGCCCCCTGGCCTTCATCTTTTGTAGTTATTTTTTATATTTTCCAAAAAGTTGCTCCGTGAAGTTCCAGGTCATTCCGAGAACGTTTGTTTCTGCACATAAATAACACCATGGTAATTCTGCTGAAAACAACGTCAGTCCGGGTTAGTTCCATTCAAATCATGCAAGTTAGAGTCCAAAACAAGGGCAAAAGTGTTTGGAAAAGTAGATACGATGGAGACGTATCAACTCCCCCAAGCTTAACCCTTTGCTTGTCCTCAAGCAATTCAGTTGACAAACTGAAAGTGATAAAGAAAAACTTTTACAAACTCTGTTTCCTCTTGTTGTTGTAAATATGTAAAGCCAGCATTCAAGTTTTCAGCAAAGATTATAACTAACCACATTCGCAATAATGCTTAGGTCTCAAGTTACTCATATCAATAGCATAATCAACTACCGAGCAATAATAATAAATCTCAGATGACAACACTTTCTCAAAACAATCAAAATATGATATAACAAGATGGTATCTCGCTAGCCCTTTCTGAGACCGCAAAACATAGATGCATAGCACCTTTAAAGACCAAGGACTGACTAGACATTGTAATTCATGGTAAAAGAGATCCAGTCAAGTCATACTCAATGTAAACTAACAATAATGAATCCAAATGACAGCGGTGCTCTCCAACTGGTGCTTTTTAATAAGAGGATGATGACTCAGCATAAAAGTAAATAGATAGGCCCTTCGCAGAGGGAAGCAGGGATTTGTAGAGGTGCCAGAGCTCGGTTTTGAAATAGAGGTGAATAATATTTTGAACAGTATACTTTCATTGTCAACATAACAACCAAGAGATGGCAATATCTTCCATGCTACACACATTATAGGCGGTTCCCAAACAGAATGGTAAAGTTTATACTCCCCCTTCCACCAACAAGCATCAATCCATGGCTTGCTCGAAACAACGAGTGCCTCCAACTAACAAGAGTCCCAGGGGGAGTTTTGTTTGCAATTATTTTGATTTGATTTGCATAAAGCATGGGACTGGGCATCCCGGTGACCAGCCATTTATCTCGTGAGTGAGGAGCGGAGTCCACTCCTCTTGAGAATAACCCGCCTAACATGGAAGATACGGACAACCCTAGTTGATACATGAGCTATTCGAGCATACAAAACAGGATATTTATTTGAAGGTTTAGAGTTTGGCACATACAAATTTACTTGGAACGGCAGGTAGATACCGTATATAGGTAGGTATGGTGGACTCATATGGAATAACTTTGGGGTTTATGGAGTTGGATGCACAAGCAGTATTCCCGCTTAGTACATGTGAAGGCTAGCAAAAGACTGGGAAGCGACCAGGTAGAGAGCGACAACAGTCATGAACATGCATTAAAATTAATCAACACCGAATGCAAGCATGAGTAGGATATAATCCACCATGGACATAAATATCATGAAGGCTATGTTGATTTTGTTTCAACTACATGCGTGAACATGCGCCAAGTCAAGTCACTTAAATCATTCAGAGGAGGATACCACCCTATCATACCGCATCACAACCATTTTAATAGCATGTTGGCACGCAAGGTAAACCATTATAACTCATAGCTAATTAAGCATGGCACAAGAAACTATGATCTCTAGTTGTCATTGAAAACATGTTTATTCATAATAGGCTGAATCAGGAATGATGAACTAATCATATTTACAAAACAAAAGAGGTCGAGTTCATACTAGCTTTTCTCATCTCAGTCAGTCCATCATATATCATCATAATTGCCTTTCACTTGCACGACCGAACGATGTGAATAATAATAATAATAATAATAATAATAGTGCACGTGCATTGGACTAAGCTGGAATCTACAAGCATTCAATAAACACGAGAAGACAAGACAATATGGGCTCTTTTGTCAGATCAACAATAATGCATATAAGAGCCACTTCAATAATTTAATTATGGTATTCTCCTATCGACCCCCAAAGAAAAGAAAAGAAATAAAACTATTTACACGGGAGAGCTCCCAACAAGTAAAAGAAGAACAGGAAATCTTTTTGGGTTTTCTTTTTAATTACTACTACAAGCATTGGAAGTAAACTAATTAGAAGCTACAACTAATTTTTTTGGTTTTTTCTTAAGGTTTATTAAACACACAAAAAGAAAGCATAAAAAGAAAATAAACTAGCATGGATGATACAATTAAAAAGTATGAGCACCGATATCTAGCAATGAGTGTGTGAGCATAAATGTAAAGTCAGTGGGAAATACGTACTCCCCCAAGCTTAGGCTTTTGGCCTAAGTTGGTCTGTGGCCACGGCTGGCCTGGCTGATATCCATAGTAATAGCTGGGGTCTTACTGAGATACAGCGGCTATCGCCTCCTGAGCTGCAGCGTGGCGACGAGCGGCCTCCGCTCTCCTCTCGTACTCATCTGCCTCCTCTCTGGTAATAACATATCTTCCTTTTGCCTGATGATCAAAGAAGGCAGGAGTAGGGAGAGTAATATGGACAACACGGCGTGTCAAAGATTAGTTGATACTGGAGAGGTGATTCATTCCTCTCGACAAACTGGTGGTGAACCATAGCATTAAAGTCTAGGTAAGCAGGGGGTAATTCAATATCATATTCGCGTATGGCTACACCAAGAAAATTAGCTATGCGTGTTGCATAAATTCCTCCAAAGAAATCTCCATTAAATCTATTAAGATGCAACCTACATGCAACAATGGCTCCCAAATTATAAGATTTATCTCCTAACACAGCACTCCTAAGAATACTGAGGTCAGGGACACACATATGACATGTCTCATCTTTACCATTAATGCATCTACCTATGAAGAGAGCAAAATAATGTATAGCAGGAAAGTGAATGCTCCCTATGGTAGCTTGTGTAATATCTCTAGATTCTCCCACAGTTATATATGCTAGCAAGAAAATCTCTAAATTCAGATTTGCGAGGATCCCTTATACTACCCCATTGTGGAAGTTTGCAAGCAGTGGTAAAATCCTCTAAGTCCATAGTATAAGAGTTTTCATAAAGATCAAACAGGACAGTTGGAGAATTACGTGAAGATGAAAATTCAAACCTGCTCACAAAGGAACTAGTGAGATTGTGATACTGGCTGCACTTCTCTTCCTCGAAGATCACAAGATCAGCGTTACGCAAATATGCGTTGAATTCTTCCTTAATTCCCGCTCGATCCATAAAGTTTTCAGAAGGCCACTCACAGGGACGCACTGGAGCGTCTCTTGGTGGCTCATCATCAGCATCACGCATTAAAGCCTGGGTCCTTGCTTCCTTGAGGAACCACCTTGGAACATTTTCCTAAGCATTTTTCTTCCTCTGAAAAATTCTGAATTTTTTTAGTAACTTCAAAATAAAAGTAAACCAAACTCAATAATATTGATGGCAACTACTCCTACAAGTGCCTAGGGCCTATATCATGCATCAAAACTACTTTTGACCATATAAATTTGACATGCAAGCTCAAGAACAGGGTCACCTAAGCAGCAAAAATTTGCAATGAATAAAGCACTAGAACAAAAACTAATTGGACCAATGGAGGAGTCACATACCAAGGAACAATCTCCCCAAGCAGTTTTGTGAGAGGTGCTTTGAGCAAGGAGATCGAAAATGGCAGCAAAACGAGCTTGGACTCGGGTATGAACTGGATATTCGTGTTTGGGGGAGGAAGAAGGAGTGTGTGGGTGAAAGGATAAGTGGAGGAGGGCCACCATCGGCCCACGAGGCAGGGGGCGCGCCCAGGGGGGTAGGGCGTGTCCCTGACCCTCGTGGCCAGGTGCCAGCTCCTCCTGTTGTGTTCTCGGTGCCAAATATTCTCAAATATTCCAGAAAAAATCATATTTAAATTTCAAGGCATTTGGAGAACTTTTATTTTCGGGGTATTTTTATATTGCACGGATAATCAGATAACAGACAGAAAATACTTATTTCTATTTTATTTAATATAAATAATAGAAAGTAAAAGGAGGGTACAGAAGGTTGTGCCTTCTAGTTGCATCCATCTCATGCTCATCAAAAGGAATCCACTAACAAGGTTGATCAAGTCTTGTTAACGAACTCATTCTGAATAACATGGAACCAGAGAAATTTCGAATAACACTATGTTACCTCAACGGGGATATGCACATCCCCAATAATAAGAATATCATATTTCTTCTTGACGGTAGGAAGAGGAAATTCAAAACCTCCAAATATAGTCGATGGAATTTTTCCAATAGAGTTGATACTATGCACTTGAGGTAGTTTCCTCGGAAAGTGTACCATGTGCTCATTACCATTAACATGAAAAGTGGCATTGCCTTTAGTGCAATCAATAACAGCCCCTGCAGTATTCAAAAAGGGTCTTCCAAGAATAATAGACATACTATCGTCCTCGGGAATATCAAGAATAACAAAGTCCGTTAAAATAGTAACGTTTGCAACTACAATAGGCACATCCTCATAAATACCGACAGGTATAGCAGTTGATTTATTAGCCATTTGCAAAGATATTTCAGTAGGTGTCAACTTATTCAACTCAAGTCTATGATATAAAGAGAGAGGCATGACACTAACACCGGCTCCAAGATCACATAAAGCAGTTTTAACATAGTTTCCTTTAATGGAGCATGGTATAGTTGGTACACCGGGATCTCCAAGTTTGTTTGGTATTCGACCCTTAGAAGTATAATTAGCAAGCATGGTAGAAATTTCAGCTTCCGGTATCTTTCTTTTATTTGTAACAATATCTTTCATATACTTAGCATAAGGATTCATTTTGAGCATATCAGTTAATCACATACACAAAAAGATAGGTCTAATCATTTCAGCAAAGCGCTCAAAATCCTCATCATCCTTTTTCTTGGATGGTTTGGGAGGGAAATGCATGGGTTTCTGAACCCATGGTTCTCTTTCTTTACCATGTTTCCTAGCAGCAAAGTCTTTCTTATCATAACGTTGATTCTTTGTTTGTGGGTTATCAAGATCAACGGCAGGTTCAATTTCTATATCATTATCATTACTAGGTTGAGCATCATCATGAACATTATCATTAACATTATTACTAGTTTCAGGTTCATTACCAGATTGAGTTTTAGCATCAGAAATAGAAATATCATTTGGATTCTCAGGTGTTTCAATAACAGGTTCACTAGAAGCATGCAAAGTCCTGTCATTTTTATTTTTCTTCCTTTTAGAAGGACTAGGTGCATCTATATTATTTCTCTGAGAATCTTGCTCAATTCTCTTAGGGTGACCTTCTGGATACAAAGGTTCCTGAGTCATTCTACCACCTCTAGTCATAACTCTAACAACATTATCATTATCCTTACTATTTAATTCACTGAGCAAATCATTTTGAGCTTTAAGTACTTGTTCTACTTGAGTGGTAACCATAGAAGCATGTTTACTAATAAGTTTAAGTTCACCTTTGACATTAGCCATATAATCACCCAAGTGTTCAAGCATATTTGAATTGTATTTCAATTGTCTACCAAAATAAGCATTAAAATCTTCTTGCTTAACCATAAATTTATCAAACTCATCTAAGCATTGGCTAGCAAACTTAGTAAATGGGATTTCAGCTTTATCATATCTATAGAGAATGTACCTTTACTACCTGTGTCGGGTTATCAAGACCATGAGTTTCTTCAATAGGTAAAGGATTAAGATCATATGTTTCTTCAACAGGCGGTAAATTAAGACCGTGTATTTCTTCAATAGGAGGTAAATTATTAACATTTTCAGCTTTAATACCTTTTTCTTTCATCGATTTCTTTGCCTCTTGCATATCTTCAGGACTGAGAAATAGAATACCCCTCTTCTTCGGAGTTAGTTTAGGAATAGGCTCAGGAATTGGCTCCGGAGGTGTCCAATTATTTTCATTTGTCAACATATTATTCAATAGAATTTCAGCTTCATCCGGTGTTCTTTCCCTGAAAACAGAACCAACACAACTATCCAGGTAATCTCTGGAGGCATCGGTTAGTCCATTATAAAAGATATCAAGTATTTCATTTTTCTTAAGAGGATGATCAGGCAAAGCATTAAGTAATTGGAGAAGCCTCCCCCAAGCTTGTGGGAGACTCTCTTCTTCAATTTGCGCAAAATTATATATATCCCTTAAAGCAGCTTGTTTCTTATGAGCAGGGAAATATTTAGCAGAGAAGTAATAAGTCATATCCTGGGGACTACACACACAACCAGGATCAAGAGAATTAAACCATATCTTAGCATCACCCTTTAATGAGAACAAAAATATTTTAAGGATATAAAAGTAGCGAGTTCTGTCATCATTAGTGAACAGGGTAGCTATAACATTTAATTTAGTAAGATGTGCCACAACAGTTTCAGATTCATAGCCATGAAAAGGATCAGATTCAACCAAAGTAATTATATCAGGATCAACAGAGAATTCATAATCTTTATCGATAACACAGATAGGTGAAGTAGCAAAAGCAGGGTCAGGTTTCATTCTAGCATTTAGAGATTGCTTATTCCATTTAGCTAATAACCTCTTAAGTTCGTATCTATCTTTGCAAGCTAAAATAGCTAAGGAAGCTTTTTAATCAAAAACATAACCCTCGGGAATAACAGGCAAGTCTTCATCATCAATTTCATCAGTATTATCAGATTCAATATTTTCAATATCTCTAGCCCTAGCAAGTTGTTCATCAAGAAATTCACCAAGTGGCACAGTAGTATCAAGCATAGAAGTAGTTTCATCATAAGTATCATGTATAGCAGAAGTGGCATCATCAATAACATGCGACATATCATAACGAATAGCAGAAGCAGGTTTAGGTGTCGCAAGCTTACTTAAAACAGAAGGTGAATCAAGTGCAGAGCTAGATGGCAGTTCCTTACCTCCCCTCGTAGTTGAGGGATACATCTTAGTTCTCGGATCTTTCAAGTTCTTCATAATGATAAGAAGATATAAATCCCAAGTGACTCAAGGAATAGAGCTATGCTCCCCGGCAACGGCGCCAGAAAATAGTCTTGATAACCCACAAGTATAGGGGATCGCAACAGTTTTCGAGGGTAAAGTATTCAACCCAAATTTATTGATTCGACACAAGGGGAGCCAAAGAATATTCTCAAGTATTAGCAGCTGAGTTGTCAATTCAACCACACCTGGAAACATAGTATCTGCAGCAAAGTATTTAGTAGCAAAGTAATATGATAGTAGTGGTAACGGTAGCAAAAGGTAACAGTAGTAAAAGTAATGTTTTTGGTATTTTGTAGTGATGATAGCAATAGCAACAGGAAAGTAAATAAGAGAAGAACAATATATGGAAAGCTCATAGGCAATGGATCGGTGATGGAGAATTATGCCAGATGCGGTTCATCATGTAACAGTCATAACCTAGGGTGACACAGAACTAGCTCCAGTTCATCAATGTAATGTAGGCATGTATTCCGAATATAGTCATACGTGCTTATGGAAAAGAACTTGCATGACATCTTCTGTCCTACCCTCCCGTGGCAGCGGGGTCCTTACGGAAACTAAGGGATATTAAGGCCTCCTTTTAATAGAGTACCGGAACAAAGCATTAACACGTAGTGAATACATGAACTCCTCAAACTATGGTCATCACCAGTAAGTATCCCAATTATTGTCACTTCGGGGTTAACGGATCATAACACATAATAGGTGACTATAGACTTGCAAGATAGGATCAAGAACTCTCATATATTGATGAAAACATAATAGGTTCAGATCTGAAATCAGGCACTCGGGCCCTAGTGACAAGCATTAAGCATAGCAAAGTCATAGCAATATCAATCTCAAAACATAGTGGATACTAGGGATCAAACCCTAACAAAACTCACTCGATTACATGATAGATCCCATCCAACCCATCACCGTCCAACAAGCCTACGATGGAATTACTCACGCACGGCGGTGAGCATCATGAAATTAGTGATGGAGGATGGTTGATGATGACGATGGCGATGGATTCCCCTCTCCGGAGCCCCGAACGGACTCCAGATCAGCCCTTCCGAGAGGTTTTAGGGCTTGGCGGTGGCTCCGTATCGTAAAACATGATGAATTCTTCTCTCTGATTTTTTTCTCCCCGAAACACAATATATAGAGTTGGAGTCGGAGGAGCTCCAGGGGGCCACGAGGTAGCGGGCGCGCCCTAGGGGGGCAGGCGCGCCTCCCACCCTCGTGGACAGGTGGTGGGCCCCCTGGCCTTCATCTTTTGCAGGTATTTTTTATATTTTCCAAAAAGTTGCTCCGTGAAGTTTCAGGTCATTCTGAGAATGTTTGTTTCTGCACATAAATAACACCATGGTAATTCTGCTGAAAACAGCGTCAGTCCGGGTTAGTTCCATTCAAATCATGCAAGTTAGAGTCCAAAACAAGGGCAAAAGTGTTTGGAAAAGTAGATACGACGGAAACGTATCACATCCTTGCAGTGCACTCAAACCAATGACAGGGCGACATAAGCGCCGCAGCGAGCAGATGATTTCTTCCATTCTTGCACTCGGTCAGCTATTTGATTCAGTCGAGCCATCAGAGACTCGAGGTCTTGAGACAGTTCCGCCTGAGGCCAGAGTTCAGCATCAACCCGAGTCATCGCCGCCTTCATACGGGCAAGATAAGCAACTGCACTGTCCATGCGAGATTCCAACCACAGCACATTCATTGCGACATCATCTTTGACTGGACAATTTATGGGATCGAGATCCATCTCGACCCGCCTAGTTTCTGCTTCAAAGTCCTGGCAAAGTTCTGCACAGTCGAGTAAATAGTGAGTCGACAATATGATTAGACCTATCAATCGACTGCAACAAGTCAGTCGGACAACAATACCTTCAAGCTTTAAGACCAGTTTTGCAGCAAGCTGGCCCAGATAAGATTCTAACTCGCCCTTCTTGACCTCGAGGTTTCCAATCTCGTCAGTCAGCCTCACTACAAAAAAATACACTTTCGTGATGATACATGTTTGTCACAGTAGGTCGCGTTTTCTGTCATGCATGTACATCCATGACGATTTTATGACGGAATCAAGATAGTCATACATGTGCAGTCGTAGAAGTGGTCCATGACATTACCAAAATTATCATCACGGAAGTGTCCACTTCCATGACGATAAATCGCGCGTCACAGAAGTGCGTTTGTCAAGGGTGACCGACACGTGGCATCCACCGTAACGGAACGCCGTTAAGCTATCGGGTCGGGTTTTGGATCCGATAACCCATTAACAGCCCTGACCAATGGGGATTTTCCACGTGTAAAATCATCATTGGCTGGAGGAAACACGTGTCGGCTCATCGCTAGGACATATGTCATACACTCATTGGACAGAAGGTGCCTATGATACGTCGACACGTGGCATGGCCCAACAGAGGCCCATTCCTGTGAAAAGGCCGGCCCGTTTGACTTGGTCAAAAGGTGGCGGGCCGGCCCATGGAAAGCCTGTTAACAGCCTATTCGCATATAGCCCATTTACAGCCCGCTAACCCAAGGCCCGTTACGCCCTATTCGAATTAGGCCCAGTAGTGTCATCTGGGCCATCCAATATGATTCCAACCCATTTTCACTTCTGGCCCATGTATGGCCCATGACGTCTTTCGGCCCATATGAGGCCCTATGTAACTCTTGGCCTATTAACGGCCCGTGGTGAAACTGGCCCGTAATGAACAGTGTATCACTTTACACTCATTAACGGCCCGTGGTGAAACTGGCCCGTAAAGAACAGTGTATCACTTTATACCCATTAACGGCCCATTATTCCGTTGGGCCGTTTCCAGCCCATGTTATCTTTCGGCCTTCTCAGAGCCCATTTATTCTTGGTCTATTTTCCAGCATTTGTTTACTTACGGCCCGTTACTGTCATTTTCTGCTTGTGGGCCAAATTCAGCCCGTGGTTACAGTCGGCCCGTTTGTGGTTCGTTAATACGTTGGGCCGTTTTCATAGCGTCATCAAATACGGCCTATTAACGATGGCCCGTTATGGTCGGCCCATGAACGGATGATTCCAACTCTAGCCCGTTTACGGCCAGAATGCGGTCTATTTGGCCCACATTTGGCCAATCGATGATACGGCCCGTATAAGGCCCATTGATGATACGACCCGTAGAAGGCCCATTGTTTCTATGGCCCGTAGAAGGCCCATTGTTTCTACGGCCCGTAGAAGGCCCACTGTTTCTACGGCCCGTAGAAGGCCCACTGTTTATACGGCCCGTAGAAGGCCCACTGTTTCTACGACCCGTAGGAGGCCCAGTGTCACTACAGTAAATATTAGCCCATGGTTATTGTGGCCTAGTTTTAAAAAATAGGTTATTGCAGCCACTAGCAAACCGCAGAAAAAGAACTGCACTGACTACAAGCAAACAAATAAACAAGACAACAAGGAAATAAATAAGCAAGCAACTTACACTAGGCTATCACGGCTATTACACATATTACATCCACTGGGCATCAAAGTTCTCCACTAGTGCAAATATAGGGAACACAGCAGCATATAAACGCTGCAGCAAAGCAAGTCCAGAACTGAAACCACTTCAGAAGAGCTCAAGAAACAATATCCTGGGTACCCATAATGCTGGCAAGATGCTTAGCAAGCTTATTAACTTTCTCTTGTTTGGTGCTTAAGTCCTCCAGCGCTTGCTGTTGCACTAGAAAGTATGCATCTGAATTCTGCAGGGACTTCAGTCCTTCGGCTTCCTGTCGCATAACATATGATCGATGTCTTTCAACTTGAAGTTGAGACTCAAGAAGCCGAACTGATTCAGGCAATGAGTTCGAAGAGTTGGTGCCAGCAGTGGTAGCCAGTAACTCGAACATTACATCAAGACATGACTTTGGGGTTGTCTCAGTGTCTTCAATATAGTTTTTATCAGCTTTCTTGGAGACCAACAGGGATGTCTCACTATCTTGAACCTTATCTGCATTACTTCCTTTACCATTGCATAACAGGGTACTCTTCTCCAATATTTTATCCGCGTTCTAAAAGAGAAACAAACAAACACATCTCAGGTTTACAATGTAGTATATGAAACTCATTTTGGTAAACCAGTTCAGTAGTAAGGTGGACAGGATAACAGCATGAAACAAACATATATCTATGTAGTATGGTCACTGTATGGTCTATATCATTCTAGTTTATGTTGCCAAATCAAGATAAATACAGTTCGAATCATATCTATTTAAGACAAAGCAGCATAGACAGAATATAAGTGTGGGAAACTACACGGCAATAACAACACTTGTAATGTGCATGGCATGAGAACATAATTGTTTATTCAATTGAAACTGAAATCAACATAGAGCAAGTTACAACAGCAAACAGCCAAACACGTTGAAGAAACAGGTTTAAAACATACATGTTGCGCCATTGGAGTTTCAATTGCTTCCTTCAAATTTGAAATTAGTTGGTATCGGTAAATACAGTGATGCAAGAGCAAATTAGTATGAACCATAGCTACGGAACCTGACTTGAGAACAATTCTTCTTCTGCTTTAAGCGTTCACTTCGGGTTCGGAGTGGTGGTCCTCATGATTTGGGCACTGCAGTTGCCTTACTAACTACTCGTGTTTGGTTGCTCTGTGGTGGAGATGGTGCTGTGTCAATGGGAACTAGGTGTCTATCTGCTGCGGTTGGGGTTAGAAGGGGTGTAGCTGGTTCTTTGTCCAACTGGGTAGGGGTACAATCTGCATGAGTGTGGTTATGTGTGGTGGGGCTGGTTCTTGGGCAAGTACAACTGTGGTTCTATCTGCATCGACAGGTAGCACGATCTTTTCTGAAGACCGTGTTTTTACTCCCACAGATACTACCATCACTCCCTCCAATTTAAATGGCTGATAAATAAGAAAACTAATTGAATGTACAGACATTGTAAGATAGACAGGTCCAATGGATAGTAGGGAAGAAAACATGGCATGAAATAATTCACATTTATGTTGTCTAAGCAAACAGAATAGCAGGACATAATTTCACATATATGATGGCTAATTAAACAGGATAGCATGACACAATTTCACATGTATGATGGCTAACTAAACAGGATAGAATGACATACTTCAAAATATGATGACTATGTAAATAGGATGACATGATATAACTATACGATGTGTCTATTAAAGTGGTTGGCATGCCATAAATCACAAACATGCCGTCGATGGAAACATGATGGCATGATATAATTCACGGATAGAATGACATAATTTAAAATATGATGACTATGTAAACAGGATGAGATGATATAACTATATTATGTCTTTAGAAAATGGGTTGGCATGCCATAATTCAGATACATGCTGTCTATGTAAACATCATGGCATGACATAATTCAAATATATGATTTATATACTAAGGAAGTGAGCAGAGGGCAATCGCATATATGATGTGTCAACTAAGGAGATGGCATTCAATATTGTGTATATGATGTAAAAACTAAGCATTGCAATACAACATATGCATTATATGAGTAATATAACCCTGCCAAGTTTGAGCATACACCCCAGGGGGATAATAGGACTGGTCATCTGCCTCTGAATCCTCCTCTGAAGAGCTATCTGTAACCAGCAAGATATCTGCTTTAGCAGGTAGCATTGTTTGCTCTGAAGACCTTGTTTTCACTCCATATTTCTCCATCACCAATTCAAATGGCTGATGCACAGGAAGAGCAGTTGAATATACAAACATTGTCGACAAAAGCAATGAGAAATACAAAAAAGGACGGCATGATATAATTCACATATATGACGCTTGCCTAAACAGCATGGCATTGCATAATTCACATACATAATGCCTTGCAACAAGATAACATTGCATAATTCACATATATAATGTCTTGCAACAAGATGGCATTGCATAATTCACATATATGGTAATTAGACACTAAGCAGGTGGCATTCACACAAAGCATGTCTAAACTAAGCAAATGACATAGCAATGTAAGATACCATACACACGATATGAGCAACATAACCCTGCCAAGTTAGGGCATGCACCTCGGGGGGAAATATGACTGGTCATCTGTCTCTGAATCCTCCTCTAAGGAGCTATCGGTAACCAGCAAGACATGTGCTTTGTCAGATAACATTGTCTGCTCTAAAGACCTTGTTTCCACTCTAGATTTTTCTATGACCATGTTGAATGGCTGATGCACAGGAAGAGTAATTGAATGTACTAAAATTGTTGACAAATTTAACACGTAATAAAAAATGATGGCATGATATAATTCACATATAAGATGACTGGCTAACCAGAGTGGCATTGCAAAATTCACATATATGATGCCTGGCTAGACAACATGATTCACATATACGATAAAGAAACTAAACAAATGGCATTGACACAAAGCATGTCTAAACTAAGCAGATGACATCTTTAATGTATACAGTAAGTAATGCAAGGCACAATATGCATGATATTACCAACATCAGCATGCCAAGTTAGAGCGAAGACCTCATGGGGTAAATAGGAGTGGTCTTCTCCTTCTGAATCCCCCTCAAAACATTTATCTTCCTCTTGATTACGATCTGAAATGGGTGGAGGGGGGCTGCCTTTGCGCCCACCATGGAACGACGTCTGCATGAAATTTTATTGCCACGCAAGGCTCGTCTCTTTTGCTCTACATGATCAGTTCCATTGTGTACAATAACTGGCATGCATAGGAATAAAACATACTGAGATTATGTAAGGAGTGCATGCACAAATCCAAAGTAATGGTAGCAAACTGTGGATAGACCCAAAACCAATGATAGCAGGCAGATAATAGCTTTAGTTAAAAAATACAGATAATGGTTCCTTTAATGTTTGTTTTCACCCAACATCAAACTCATAGTAGACACCAGAGATTAACCAGATAGTACTGATTGTTGCCCCAATATGTACCCCACAACCATTTAAAAACTCATGTTTCAGCATTAGGTTGGACCTAACTCAGAGTCTAATAGGTGAACACGACGATAATATAGCATGTCATCATATTAAGCGACGCATAACGTAAGCAGACACGGAAGAGTGCGACCTCTCTTGCGGACCCGTGTAGTCCTCAAGGTCATCTGCTCAGTTGATGATGGTAATGCAGTTGCCGTGGCTGCCGACGGTGGGGAAGAAGATCTGAGGCGGCGAAAGACAGTTTGCAGAGCGGATCCCTGCTGCGGTGAACCCTTCGGTCGTTGGAGCAGCTGAGCTGGGGTGGAACACAGCGCCGCAGGAGCAGGACAAACCACATAAGGTTTTCTTTGACACATATCTGTAACAGAAGTAATTGAGTAAGGGCTTGTTTGAATTTGAGGATTCTAAGAATGCGGGGATAGGAAATAGACAGGAATAGGATAGGAATGCACGTACAAAACAGAGAATTTAAAAACACAGGATTTCTGCCAATCTGGGTGTTTGATTCACAACAATTGGAAGATCACAGGATGCAAAAAAGCATGGTGAGATTAAGTCAAACCACAAGAAAATGTATGGTTATAATGCTATTATGCTACTATCTCTTAGTCTTGTGCTTGATGAATAGGAATATGAAAAGGAGGAGAAGTGGAAATTAGAACTCCTGCGGTTTTTCTTTCAAGGAGACACTAAAGGAACAAATCCTACAGTTTTCCTTTGCTCCATTCCTTTGCACCAAATTCATGAAAAGTAGTACCATAGGAAACTTTCCAATTCCGATGTTTTTCATTCACTTTTCCTTTCAAGCACTGGCGATTCTAGTAGGCAGGCTTGAGCAAGGAAAATCCTACACTAAAAAAATGTTTTTGTGCTACTTCTATTACTTTGGACCTAGGCCACTGCCATACTAGCTCAACTCCTAGGCCCATCGACAAATGCACAGCTCAAACGCGCAGAGATAAATTATGATGGCATTCAAGAGAGTCCATGCAACGCCCTCGATGCGGCTATATCTCCTACGTGTCGAAGCACAACTTAGAGGCATAACCGCATTGAAAGCAATGTCGCAAGAGAGGTAATCTTCGCAAACAACCCATGTACATAATTAAAGGGGAAAGATACATAGCTGGCTTACACTCGCCACGTCACACAAATACATAAGTAAGTCATTACATTCATCCAATACACTCATGGTCTGACTACGGTACCAAAATAAAGATCAACCCCCAAATGCGACATGATCCCCGATTGCCCCAACTGGGCACCACTACTGATCATCTGGGAAAGACACGTAGTAACGGCGAGAGTCTTTGTCGAACTCCCACTTGAGCTCGGTCATATCATCTCGAACGGTATCATCGGTCTCTGCATCTGGTTTAGGAAGGAATCTGTGAATCACGGGGACTCAGCAATCTCGCACCCTCGCGATCAAGACTATTCAAGCTTATAGGTAAGGTAAGGTATGAGGTGGAGCTGCAGCAAGCGACTAGCATATATGGTGGCTAACATATTTGCAAAAGAGAGCGAGAAGAGAAGGCAAAAGCATGGTCGAACAACTATGATCAAGAAGTGATCCTAGAACAACCTACGTCAAGCATTACTCCAACACCGTGTTCACTTCCCGGACTCCGCCGAGAAGAGACCATCACGGTTACACATGTGGTTGATGCATTTTAATTAAGTTAAGTTTCAGGTTATCTACAACCGGACATTAACAAATTCCCATCTGCCCATAACCGTGGGCACGGCTTTCGAAAGTTCAAATCCCTGCAGGGGAGTCCCAACTTATCCCATCACAAGCTCTCATGGTCAACGAAGGATATTCCTTCTCCCAAGACAATCCGATCAGACTCAGCATCCCAGTTACAAGACATCCTCGACAATGGTAAAACAAGTCCAGCAACACCACCCGAATGTGCCGACAAATCCCGATAGGAGCTGCACATATCTCGTTCTCAGGGCACACTCAGATGAGCCAGACGTCGGGTAGGCCAGCCCAGAGTTGCCCCTGGTAGCCCCGGACATCGCTCAGTTGGACCAACACTTAGAGAAGCACTGGCCCGGGGGGGTTAAAATAAAGATGACCCTTGAGTCCGCGAAACCCAAGGGAAAAAGGCTAGGTGGCGAATGGTAAAACCAATGTTGGGCATTGCTGGAAGAGTTTTATTCAAGGCGAACTGTCAAGGGGTTTCCATTATAACCCAACCGTGTAAGGAACGCAAAATCCGGGAACATAACACCGATATGACGGAAACTAGGGCGGCAAGAGTGAAACAAAACACTAGGCATAAGGCCGAGCCTTCCACCCTTTACCAAGTATATAGGTGCATTCAGATAAACAAGATGATATTGTGATATCCCAATAAATAAACATGTTCCAACAAGGAACGATCTCCAATCTTCACCTGCAACTAGCAACGCTATAAGAGGGGCTGAGCAAAGCGGTAACATAGCCAAACAAGGGTTTGCTAGGACATGGTGGGTTAGAGGTTTGACATGGCAATATGGGAGGCATGATAAGCAAGTGGTAGGTATCGCAGCATATGCATAGCAAAAGAGCGAGCATCTAGCAAGCAAAGATAGAAGTCATTTCGAGGGTATGGTCATCTTGCCTGCAAGGTTCTCCGAGTTGCCTTGATCCTTGTAAGCGAACTCAACGGGCTCCTCGTTCACGTACTCGTCTCCTGGCTCTACCCAAACAAGAACAACAAGCAAAAGGAGCATAATCAACCACGTGCAATGCTCAAGCAACATGATGCAAACATGGTATGATATGCGGGATGCGGTATGTGATGCATATGCAAGATTTGGAAAGAAATGATTCAACCTGGCCTCAACTTGGAAAACCAAGAGTGCCACTGGAAAGGTGAGTTGATTTCGGTTGAAATCGATATAAAGATCACGGGAATCGGATCCACGGTTTGGAAATGGCAAACAAAACAAATATGGCACCGGTCTGCGATAATCAGCAAGTGACCAACTAAATGCAACAAGATAAATATGCTACAGCACTCAAACATGGCAACCAAATACATGGCAGGGATCCACTCATGATGGTTGAAAAAAGATGAACACTGAGCTACGACTAATTCATCCATTAACAAGTTCAAACAAGCATGGCAAAAGTGCAAATGATAACAGGTTTCAGACTTAGTGAAATTAACACAAGTCTGGAATTTTATCATCAGGAAGCAAACATTAGAGCAAGAAAACTACATGCAACAGGAACATATCATGGCAAATCAAGTTATGGAATGAAGCTACTCAAAGCACATAACAAAAGTCCCTTGGTGACGTTGAGCCAAAAGGGATCAGAAAATACATTTGCAAGCATGTGAACATAGCAAAAACACAAACAGATTCAGACTTAGTGAAAAACTGGAGCATGCAAAACAGATTAACAAGTAGGCATGTTTACGAGCTCGATGCACTCACTATGAGGCATTGCATGACAAACTAAGCATACACCCATCTATAAGACATGGCATAGAATCTATATATGGCAAGAACAACATCATAGCATGCACGGATCAATAGCAACATCCTCGGCAAAATCGCTAAACATGTCAATAATCTGCTAGGAACATTTTCTAGCAAAAGTAGAGCTCGATTGACTCAAGCTAGCATGCTCCATAAATGTAAACAAAGACATGGATGGATAGAGAACCACAATATTAACAAAACATCCTTACTGATCATCCTCAAAAGAGGCAGGGATCACTAGGAAACAAAATGAACATATGGCATGAAAACAATATCAGGACAAGGACTTGGTGAAATTCTAAGTCCCTGAAATCAGCATCAACGAGTAGGCTACTTTGCATGCTTGTGCTAGTCACCACAAAGATCACAAAAATACATGGCATACACCCCTGTAAAGATGGCATGGCATATAACAAAATACATGTAGAGCTCAGGATCATAGCATGCACACATTAATCATGGCAAAAATGACAAAAGGCCATTTGCTGAAACAGATCTGACAAATTCATCACATAGCCCTCTTCCAACAACATTTCGGACATCAAGATGAGCTCAAATGAAAATGATGCAATGAGATGAAATGATGTACTCGTCGAGGCGAACATTTTGATATGCTACACGCACGAATCGGAGGTACGGATGCAGAGTTATGGCATGTCAAAGATAGCATAAAAATAGGGTTAGAGGAGAAAAAGTCAACCCCTCGCGATCAGATCTGGATCAGGGCACGATTTTCGAGGTTCGTCGGGGTACTGTTCGCCGGAGACCGAGGTGTCGCCGGACTTGCCGAGGTTCGTCGGGGTTCGGCCGGAGACGAGCTTGGGGACGCCGGAGGAGGTGGCCGGAGCTCCGGGCGGCGAGAGTGAAGTCGGCGGCGGCCGGAGTCAAGGTCGCGGGCGCGACTTCCGTCGCAGGCGAGGACAAGCCGCGGCGGCGCGGCGAACTGCGGTGGCGGCGGGCGCGTCGCCGGCGCGCGGGCGGAGGAGGGAGAGGCGCGGGCGCGCTGGGTGGCTCGGCCCGGGAGGGCCGGCGCTAGGCCTGGCGGGCCCGCGACGGTGGGGAGGCGGCGATGCGGTCCCCCGGGACAGGTGGCGAAGTCCGATTGGCGGCAGTGGTGTGTCCGCTAGGCGGCGGACATTGTCCGGCGGCGGAGGAGCTGATGGACTAGGGTTAGGAGGGGAATGAACCGCGAATTTTTAGGGGTGCCCTTTATATAGAGGTAGAGGAGGCTAGGAAGCTCCAAATGAGGTGCGGTTTGCGGCCACGCTATCGTGATCGAACGCTCTAGATGATGGAACAGGTTTAGGTGGGTTTGGGGCCAGTTTGGAAGGGTGTTGGGCTGCAACACACACAAGGCCTTTTCGGTCCCTCGGTTAACTATTGGAGTATCAAACGAAGTACAAATGGCACGAAACTTGACAGGCGGTCTACCGGTAGTAACCCAAGGACGCATGGCAAGTCTTGGTCCAATCCAAAAATGTTTAACATACACACATGAAAAAGAGGTAGAAAGGACCACCGGAGGACATAGGAGCACCGGAATGCAAAACGGACAACAGAGAAAATGCTCGGATGCATGAGACGAACACGTATGCAAATGCAATGCACATGATGATATGATATGAGATGCATGACAAAGACAACATACGGAGACAGAAACCCGACAATGGAGAAATAAAATAACTTAGTGCCGGAAACGGCAAGAGTTGGGATACATATAAGGTAAATTACATCCCGGGTGTTACAGTCTATCACGGATAGCTAAGTTGCCTGGTACCTCACTGCTTGTCATATAGTAGGATAAAATAATCGTATTTCCCATTACTACGAGTGCTCAATGGACAATATATATATAACATGTAGAGTAAAAAAGAGATGCAACAAGTGTACAACCTCTTTGGCGAAGCCATGTCGATCTCAGCGTGATTGGGTTGGCCGGTGAGGATGCTCCGGCTGACTTGGCTGTCGGAGGAGGGGAAGAAGATCTTAGGCGTCTGGAGATGGAGCCCGAGGTACTGCTCCGCTTTGATGGAGGGTTTCGTCGTTGGAGCAGCTCCGGTGAGTTGTACGATGTCGAGGCTGAAGCAGGACAAGAGAGACAACGAACAACGTTAACCTGAGTGGAATTCTAATAGCATCTCCAATACATGACGTAAAATACATAACCACAAAGTGCTAGATGTAAAATACATCAGCCGCTCATCTCTGAACTTAACTGTCAAAACTGAATTTAATTGTCGAAACTGAACTTAACTGTCGAAACTGAACTTAACTGTCGAAACTGAATTTTGCTGTCGAAACTGAACGCACTAGCAAGGTGAGGCTACACGTCGGTCGACTAACTTCTTCATCTCTGGTCAGTCGATTTTGTAGCCGTTGGATACGAAATCAAGGGCCTGTGGTTCATCTTCAACCTCCACCCCCCTGAGCCGCCAGCCACCACCGGCCAAACAGCAGCCCCCCGCCGCCCGCGGCCGGCGGTGCACCACCCTGCCCGCCCCGAAAACACTCCTCACCGCCGGTCCGCCACCGCCCCGGCCATCCCTCTAGCCCCCCCCCCCCCCCCGTGCCGAGCTTTTTCTCTGGCGATCCCCACGCCACTGCCCCGCCAACGCCCCGCCACCGTCGGCGACCACCACCCCATCCTGAACCCTAAGATAGATAGTGGGGTACCTCTCCGGCGAGCCCCCCTACCCGCTGCGGCTGGTTCTTCCTTCACCCCGGCGAGCCCCCCCCCCCCCCACCCCCTGAAAATCGACTGAACCGAAAGTCGATTTAGTCGACTGAAGTGTAGCTAAATCGGAGCAGCATCGCAAGCAAGAGCAAGAGCGAGAGCAGCAGCGCGAGCAAGAGCAATAGCAAGAGTAGACCGGGCAGGGGAACAAGAGCAAAAGCAGAGCAGCGGCGCGAGCGAGAGGTAAAGCAGCAGCAGCTCCTACTGATGTGGACGTCGCCGCCGAGGGAGCGACGCTGTGGAGGAAGTGGCCGGCGACGCCGCCGTGGATGGAGCCGCGCCGTGTCGGCTCGAGACCGAGCGCCGGCAGCACCGTGAGATCGAATCAAGAAGAAAATGTGGCGATTAGTGTACAACCTCTTTGGTGGCGCCGATTAGGCCACAGCTTCATCCGAGGAAACGGTGATGATGATGCTCTTTCGGTGGTGCAGGTGAAGACGGCGGTGTGGGAATGGAGGTGGCGCGAAAGATGAGGGGAACGTTGGGGCACCTCCTTGGAGGTGGAGGACGGGGTGGCTGAACTGGCGGGACGATGAGATCGACGATGGATCCTCATCCGGTACGGTGGATGAGGGACGTCGAGGTGTTGCTGTGATGACGTCGTCGGGGAAGAGGCTCCGGCTGGGTGGCGGACGGAGCATGGTGTGGGGTTTCATCGCGGGTTTTTGCGGCCTCGGTATACGAATGGGTGGGCGGATGAGATGGCAGTGGGGAACCATGGCTTAGAGACGCGCGTATCCGAAATGTGGGGTAAGTTACAAAAGTAACCCCACCGATTTGAGGCGGTTCTTTCGGTTCAGGGGCACCACGGGCATTTCACGTGTCGGGATTTCACAGGAGGTGGGAGTTTTCGCGTGCGTTGTAATTTCGGAAGGAAGGCGTGGGTTGAGATGGAGGGAGTTGTCGAAGCACAACGAGACAAAGATATATCTTAAATATTTCGGGCTAACAAGGCGCGGGTTGAAGAGGCGGGAGTTTCGCAGCACGATAGACAGAGACGCTAGCTTGAATTTTCGGCATAACAAGGCGCGGCTTGAAATTTCGGAAGAACAAGCTTAACATGTACCCAAAAAAGACAATTTGCACCTCAACACGCACAACACACACACACACAAACACCATTTATACTAGAGTAAGGTACACGTGCATTGCATGCATGAGATTTGGCAACCAAATTATGAATAGATACCACATTATAGCATGCAAGCTTTGAGTCATATATGCATGATGTAGATGTTCGTTTAATTCTTATAGTTCATTTCATTCAAAATCATCTAGTTTTTATAAGAAAGCTAATCTATTTTAAGATTCATGGAATTGTGCGTCGTAAGACATAAAGTAAAAACAAATAATGGCAAATCATGTAGAAAAACATTTGGGCAATTTTGATATGGAAGATTCTAGAACAAATAAGAAGCGCTTGTGTTTTGATGTTTGTGCATTATGCTTAAGTTCAACCATGGAGTCTTCTAGATTATACATGTGGCGAAATCTGGTGGAATCTAGATGATATCCAACGGCCAGTAGTGCTTAAAATTGCCATCTTTGGACCATCGGATTTGTTGGAAATATGCCCTAGAGGCAATAATAAAATGGTTATTATTATATTTCCTTGTTCATGATAATTCTCTATTGTTCATGCTATAATTGTGTTATCCGGAAATCGTAATACATGTGTGAATACATAGACCACAACACGTCCCTAGTAAGCCTCTAGTTGACTAGCTCGTTGATCAAAAGATAGTCATGGTTTCCTGACTATGGACATTAGATGTCATTGATAACGGGATCACATCATTAGGAGAATGATGTGATGGACAAGACCCAATCCTAAGCATAGCTCAAAGATCGTGTAGTTCGTTTGCTAGAGCTTTTCCGAATGTCAAGTATCATTTCCTTAGACCATGAGATTGTGCAACTCCTGGACACCGTAGGAGTGCTTTGGGTGTGCCAAACATCACAACGTAACTGGGTGACTATAAAGGTGCACTACGGGTATCTCCGAAAGTGTCTGTTGGGTTGGCACGAATCGAGACTGGGATTTGTCACTCCGTATGACGGAGAGGTATCTCTGGGCCCACTCGGTAATGCATCATCATAATGAGCTCAATGTGACCAAGTGGTTGATCACGGGATCATGCATTACGGTACGAGTAAAGTGACTTGCCGGTAACGAGATTGAATGAGGTATTGGGATACCGACGATCGAGTCTCGGGCGAGTAACGTCCAATTGACAAAGGGAATTGTATACGGGATTGATTGAATCCTCGACATCGTGGTTCATCCGATGAGATCATCGAGGAGCATGTGGGAGCCAACATGGGTATCCAGATCCCGCTGTTGGTTATTGACCAAAGAGTCGTCTCGGTCATGTCTGCGTGTCTCCTGAACCCGTAGGGTCTACACACTTAAGGTTCGGTGACGCTAGGGTTGTAGAGATATTAGTATGCGGTAACATGAAAGTTGTTCGGAGTCCCTGGATGAGATCCCGGACGTCACGAGGAGTTCCGGAATGGTCCGGAATGGTCCGGAGGTGAAGATTTATATATAGGAAGTCTAGAGGGGCTGGCGCCCCCCTGGACCCCTATATAAAGAGGGGGGAGGGAGGGCTGCGCACCCTAGCCCCTGGCACTTCCCTCTCCGTCCCGTGACACCTCTCCCTCTCACTGAGCTTGGCGAAGCCCTGCCGAGATCACCGTTGCTTCCACCACCACGCCGTCGTGCTGCTAGATCTCCATCAACCTCTCCTTTCCCCTTGCTGGATCAAGAAGGAGGAGACGTCTTCCCAACCATACGTGTGTTGAACGCGGAGGTGCCATCCGTTCGGCGCTCGGTCATTGGTGATTTGGATCACGACGAGTACGACTCCATCAACCCCGTTCTCTTGAACGCTTCCGCTCGCGATCTACAAGGGTATGTAGATGCACTCCCATCTCCCTCGTTGCTAGATGAATCCATAGATTGATCTTGGTGATGCGTAGAAAATTTTAAAATTCTGCTACGTTCCCCAACAGTGGCATCATGAGCTAGGTCTATGCGTAGTTTCTATGCACGAGTAGAACACAAAGCAGTTGTGGGCGTCGATATTGTCAATTTACTTGCTGTTACTAGTATTATCTTGATTCAGCGGCATCGTGGGATGAAGCGGCCCGGACCGACCTTACACGTACGCTTACGTGAGACTGGTTCCACCGACTGACATGCAGTAGTTGCATAAGGTGGCTAGCGGGTGTCTGTCTCTCCTACTTTAGTCGGATCGGATTCGATGAAAAGGGTCCTTATGAAGGGTAAATAGAAATTGGCATATCACGTTGTGGTTTTGGCATAGGTAAGAAACGTTCTTGCTAGAAACCTATAGCAGCCACGTAAAAACTTGCAACAACAATTAGAGGACGTCTAACTTGTTTTTGCAGCATGTGCCATGTGATGTGATATGGCCAAAAGGATGTGATGAATGATATATGTGATGTATGAGATTGATCATGTTCTTGTAATAGGAATCACGACTTGCATGTCGATGAGTATGACAACCGGCAGGAGCCATAGGAGTTGTCTTAATTTATTTATGACCTGCATGTCAACATAAATGTCATGTAATTACTTTACTTTATCACTAACCGTTAGCCATAGTAGTAGAAGTAATAGTTGACGAGACAACTTCATGAAGACACGATGATGGAGATCATGATGATGGAGATCATGATGTCATGCCGGTGACGACGATGATCATGGCGCCCCGAAGATGGAGATCAAAAGGAGCAAAATGATATTGGCCATATCATGTCACTATTTGATTGCATGTGATGTTTATCATGTTTTACATCTTATTTGCTTAGAACGACGGTAGCTTAAATAAGATGATCTCGTAATAATTTCAAGAAAGTGTTCCCCCTAACTGTGCACCGTTGCGAAGGTTCGTTGTTTCGAAGCACCACGTGATGATCGGGTGTGATAGATTCTAACGTTCAAATACAACGGGTGTAAGCCAGATTTACACACGCAATACACTTAGGTTGACTTGACGAGCCTAGCATGTACAGACATGGCCTCGGAACACGGAAGACCGAAAGGTCGAGCATGAGTCGTATAGAAGATACGATCAACATGAAGATGTCCACCGATGTTGACTAGTCCATCTCACGTGATGATCGGACATGGCCTAGTTGACTCGGATCATGTTTCACTTAGATGACTGGAGGGATGTCTATCTGAGTGGGATTTCATTGAATAATTTGATTAGATGAACCTAATTATCATGAACTTAGTCTAAAATCTTTACAATATGTCTTGTAGATCAAATGGCCCATGCTAATGTTGCCCTCAACTTCAACGCGTTCCTAGAGAAAACCAAGCTGAAAGATGATGGCAGCAACTATACGGACTGGGTCCGGAAACTGAGGATCATCCCCATAGCTGCTAAGAAAGATTATGTCCTAGAAGCACCGCTAGGTGATGCACCCATCCCAGAGAACCAAGACGTTATGAACGCTTGGCAGTCACGTGCTGATGATTACTCCCTCGTTCAGTGCGGCATGCTTTACAGCTTAGAACCGGGGCTCCAAAAGCGTTTTGAGCAACACGGAGCATATGAGATGTTCGAAGAGCTGAAAATGGTTTTCCAAGCTCATGCCCGGGTCGAGAGATATGAAGTCTCCGACAAGTTCTTCAGTTGTAAGATGGAGGAAAATAGTTCTGTCAATGAGCACATACTCAAAATGTCTGGGTTGCACAACCGCTTGACTCAGCTGGGAGTTAATCTCCCGGATGACGCGGTCATTGACAGAATCCTTCAGTCGCTTCCACCGAGCTACAAGAGCTTTGTGATGAACTTCAATATGCAGGGGATGGAAAAGACCATTCATGAGGTATATTCAATGCTGAAATCAGCGGAGGTGGAGATCAAAAAGGAACATCAAGTGTTGATGGTGAATAAAACCACTAAGTTTAAGAAAGGCAAGGGTAAGAAGAACTTCAAGAAGGACGGCAAGGGGGTTGCCGCGCCCGATAAGCAAGCTGCCGGGAAGAAGCCAAAGAATGGACCCAAGCCCGAGACTGAGTGTTTTTATTGCAAGGGAAGTGGTCACTGGAAGCGGAACTGCCCCAAATACTTAGCGGACAAGAAGGCCGGCAACACTAAAGGTATATGTGATATACATGTAATTGATGTGTACCTTACCAGTACTCGTAGTAGCTCCTGGGTATTTGATACCGGTGCGGTTGCTCACATTTGTAACTCAAAGCAGGAGCTGTGGAATAAGCGGAGACTGGCGAAGGATGAGGTGACGATGCGCGTCGAGAATGGTTCCAAGGTCGATGTGATCGCCGTCGGCATGCTACCTCTACATTTACCTACGGGATTAGTTTTAAACCTCAATAATTGTTATTTAGCGCCAGCTTTGAGCATGAACATTGTATCAGGATCTCGTTTAATTCGAGATGGCTACTCATTTAAATCCGAGAATAATGGTTGTTCTATTTATATGAGAGATATGTTTTATGGTCATGCCCCGCTGGTGAATGGTTTATTCTTAATGAATCTCGAGCGTAATGTTACACATATTCATAGTGTGAATACCAAAAGATGTAAGGTTGATAATGATAGTCCCACATACTTGTGGCACTACTGCCTTGGTCACATAGGTGTCAAACGCATGAAGAAGCTCCATGCAGATGGACTTTTGGAGTCTCTTGATTACGAATCATTTGACACGTGCGAACCATGCCTCATGGGTAAATTGACCAAGACTCCGTTCTCAGGAATAATGGAGCGAGCAACCAACTTATTGGAAATCATACATACTGATGTGTGCAGTCCAATGAGTGTTGAGGCTCGCGGTGGCTATCGTTATGTTCTCACCCTCACTGATGACTTGAGTAGATATGGGTATGTCTACTTAATGAAACACAAGTCTGAGACCTTTGAAAAGTTCAAGGAATTTCAGAGTGAGGTTGAGAATCAACGTGACAGGAAAATCAAGTTCTTGCGATCAGATCGTGGGGGAGAATACTTGAGTCACGAATTTGGCATGCACTTAAGGAAATGTGGAATAGTTTCACAACTCACGCCGCCTGGAACACCTCAGCGTAATGGTGTGTCCGAACGTCGTAATCGCACTCTATTGGATATGGTGTGATCTATGATGTCTCTTACCGATCTACCGCTGTCATTTTGGGGCTATGCTTTAGAGACTGCCGCATTCACTTTAAATAGGGCTCCGTCGAAATCCGTTGAAACGACACCATATGAATTATGGTTTGGGAAGAAACCTAAGATGTCATTTCTAAAAGTTTGGGGATGCGATGCTTATGTCAAGAAACTTCAACCTGAAAAGCTCGAACCCAAGTCGGAAAAATGCGTCTTCATAGGATACCCTAAAGAAACTATTGGGTATACCTTCTACCTCAGATCCGAAGGCAAGATCTTTGTTGCAAAGAATGGATCCTTTCTAGAGAAAGAGTTTCTCTCGAAAGAAGTAAGTGGGAGGAAAGTAGAACTTGATGAAGTATTACCTCTTGAACCAGAAAGTGGCACAACTCAGGAAAATGTTACTAAGGTGCCTGCACTGACTAGAGAGGAAGTTAATGATGATGATCATGAAACTTCAGATCAAGTTGCTACTGAACTTCGTAGGTCCACAAAGACTCGTTCCACACCAGAGTGGTACGGCAACCCTGTCTTGGAAATCATGTTGTTAGACAACGATGAACCTTCGAACTATGAGGAAGCGATGGCGGGCCCAGATTCCGACAAATGGCTAGAAGCCATGAAATCCGAGATAGGATCCATGTATGAAAACGAAGTATGGACTTTGACTGACTTTCCCGATGATCGGCGAGCCATAGAAAATAAATGGATCTTTAAAAGGAAGACAGACGCAGATGGTAATGTGACCGTCTACAAGGCTCGACTCGTCGCTAAGGGTTATCAACAAGTTCAAGGGGTTCTATGATGAGACTTTCTCACCCGTAGTGAAGCTGAAGTCCGTCCGAATCATGTTAGCAATTGCCGCATTCTATGATTATGAGATATGGCAAATGGACGTCAAAACGGCATTCCTTAACGGCTTTCTTAAGGAAGAATTGTATATGATGCAGCCGTAAGGTTTTGTCGATCCTAAGAATGCTAACAAGGTGTGCAAGCTCCAACGCTCAATCTATGGGCTGGTGCAAGCATCTCGGAGTTGGAACATTCGATTTGATGAGATGATCAAAGCGTTTGGGTTTACACAGACTTATGGAGAAGCCTGTGTTTACAAGAAAGTGAGTGGGAGCTCCGTAGCATTTCTCATATTATATGTGGATGACATACTATTGATGGGAAATGATATAGAATTCTTGGAAAGCATAAAGGCCTACTTGAACAAGTGTTTTTCAATGAAGGACCTTGGAGAAGCTGCTTATATATTAGGCATCAAAATCTATAGAGATAGATCGAGACGCCTCATTGGTCTTTCACAAAGTACGTACCTTGACAAGATATTGAAGAAGTTCAATATGGATCAGTCCAAGAAGGGGTTCTTGCCTGTATTGCAAGGTATGCAATTGAGCACGGCTCAATGCCCGACCATGGCCGAAGATAGAGAAAAGATGAGTGTCGTCCCCTATGCCTCGGCCATAGGGTCTATTATGTATGCCATGCTGTGTACCAGACCTGATGTAAACCTTGCCGTAAGTTTGGTAGGAAGGTACCAAAGTAATCCCGGCATGGAACACTGGACAGCGGTCAAGAATATCCTAAAGTACCTGAAAAGGACTAAGGATATGTTACTCGTTTATGGAGGTGACGAAGAGCTCGTCATAAAGGGTTATGTCGATGCTAGCTTCGACACAGATCTGGATGACTCTAAGTCACAGACCGGATACGTGTATATTTTGAATGGTGGGGCAGTAAGCTGGTGCAGTTGCAAGCAAAGCGTTGTGGCGGGATCTACATGTGAAGCGGAGTACATGGCAGCCTCGGAGGCAGGACAAGAAGCAATCTGGGTGAAGGAGTTCATTACCGACCTAGGAGTCATTCCCAATGCGTTGGGCCCGATGACTCTCTTCTGTGACAACACTGGAGCTATTGCCCTTGCCAAGGAGCCCAAGTTTCACAGGAAGTCCAGTCATATCAAGCGTCGCTTTAACTCCATTCGTGAAAGTGTTCAAAATGGAGACATAGATATTTGTAAAGTACATACGGACCTGAATGTAACAGATCCGTTGACTAAACCTCTCCCTAGAGCAAAACATGATCAACACCAGAACTCTATGGGTGTTCGATTCATCACAATGTAACTAGATTATTGACTCTAGTGCAAGTGGGAGACTGTTGGAAATATGCCCTAGAGGCAATAATAAAATGGTTATTATTATATTTCCTTGTTCATGATAATTGTCTACTGTTCATGCTATAATTGTGTTATCCGTAAATCGTAATACATGTGTGAATACATAGACCATAGCACGTCCCTAGTAAGCCTCTAGTTGACTAGCTCGTTGATCAAAAGATAGTCATGGTTTCCTGACTATGGACATTAGATGTCATTGATAACGGGATCACATCATTAGGAGAATTATGTGATGGACAAGACCCAATCCTAAGCATAGCTCAAAGATCGTGTAGTTCGTTTGCTAGAGCTTTTCCGAATGTCAAGTATCATTTCCTTAGACCATGAGATTGTGCAACTCCCGGACACCGTAGGAGTGCTTTGGGTGTGCCAAACGTCACAACGTAACTGGGTGACTATAAAGGTGCACTACGGGTATCTTTGAAAGTGTATGTTGGGTTGGCACGAATCGAGACTGGGATTTGTCACTCCGTATGACGGAGAGGTATCTCTGGGCCCACTCGGTAATGCATCATCATAATGAGCTCAATGTGACCAAGTGGTTGATCACGGGATCATGCATTACGGTACGAGTAAAGTGACTTGCCGGTAACGAGATTGAATGAGGTATTGGGATACCGACGATCGAGTCTCGGGCGAGTAACGTCCAATTGACAAAGGGAATTGTATACGGGATTGATTGAATCCTCGACATCGTGGTTCATCCGATGAGATCATCGAGGAGCATGTGGGAGCCAACATGTGTATCCAGATCCCGCTGTTGGGTATTGACCGGAGAGTCGTCTCGGTCATGTCTGCGTGTCTCCCGAACCCGTAGGGTCTACACACTTAAGGTTCGGTGACGCTAGGGTTGTAGAGATATTAGTATGCGGTAACCCGAAAGTTGTTCGGAGTCTCGGATGAGATCCCGGACATCACGAGGAGTTCAGGAATGGTCCGGAGGTGAAGATTTATATATAGGAAGTCCAGTTTCGGCCATCGGGAAAGTTTCGGGGGTCATCGGTATTGTACCAGGACCACCGGAAGGGTCCCGGGGGTCCACCGGGTGGGGCCACCTATCCCGGAGGGCCCCAAGGGCTGAAGTGGGAGGGGAACCAGCCCCTGATGGGCTGGTGCGCCCCCCTTGGGCCTCCCCCTGCGCCTAGGGTTGGAAACCCTAGGGGTGGGGGCGCCCCACTTGGCTTGGGGGGCAAGCCACCCCCCTTGCCCCTCCCCCATCTAGATGGGATCTAGAGGGGCCGGCGCCCCCCTGGACCCCTATATAAAGAGGGGGGAGGGAGGGCTGCGCACCCTAGCCCCTGGCGCCTCCCTCTCCCTCTCCCTGAGCTTGGCGAAGCCCTGCCGAGATCACCGTTGCTTCCACCACCACGTCGTCGTGCTGCTGGATCTCCATCAACCTCTACTTTCCCCTTGCTGGATCAAGAAGGAGGAGACATCTTCCCAACCGTATGTGTGTTGAACGCGGAGGTGCCGTCCGTTCGGCGCTCGGTCATCGGTGATTTGGATCACGACGAGTACGACTCCATCAACCCCGTTCTCTTGAACGCTTCCGCTCGCAATCTACAAGGGTATGTAGATGCACTCCCCTCTCCCTTGTTGCTAGATGACTCCATAGATTGATCTTAGTGATGCGTAGAAAATTTTAAAATTCTGCTACGTTCCCCAACAGGATTCGCCTCATCCAATGACCATCTTTCAAAGTTAAAGTTACCCGCACACAATATAAAAAATATATAATATAATATAATATATATATATGGGTATAGATATAGATATGTGATGCGAAAGCCGCCCATCATCTCCAATTAGAATAGTGTGTCCATGCACGGATGCGACATGGCCAAATGATGTCTGACATCGGTATCTCAAATTCAAATCAGTCTGACCTTGTTCAATGTGTATACATTACAACATGCTCGTTTCCAAACCACACCGCGTAGATCTCCATTATATTCATGCATGCATGGATTTCAAACATCAGAATCACTTATTCAAATATTTGAATTCAACTTTACATTGATTATGACCTCACCTATTCTTTTACACCCACATAGTAGTCTTCTCTTTACAATTGTACCACTAACTTTCTCTCGTGCATGCATGCACACACACTACCAGTCGGCATTATCCATCGCACGCATGCAATCTTTTTCTTCAGGTCGGTCTCCCATGAAGGCACACACCCACACACATCCCCCTCTCAATCATATCGGGCATTCTTTATCTCTCACGCGTGCATGCGCAAAGATCGATGTTCCTCTATGTATGTGTGTGTATATAGCTAGGTATTTCATAGTTTTCCACACAAACCAATCAATCGATATATCCAGTGAGGTCTCACCCTCTTTCCCACGTCCACATTGATCAATCTATACCTCTCTATATAGGATTAACATATATAGCTAATACACCCACATTAATTATATATCCAACGTCCCCCTCTCATCATCCATGCCTTCCGCTTCATCTCTCAGACGCGTGCACAATGGCGAAGACAGGGGGCAGTAAGGGCCCTGCCCCCTCCCCCCTAACATCACTATATATCGAGGCTAATATGAATGTGATCATTAGACAATTGCTGCTAAAAATGGTTTAAGTTCATGAATTGACCCTCCTCGTAAAGGATTAGCAATGCTTGGCCCCCTAGCTCATTTATTTTTCATGGCTCCGCCACTGCGCGCAACAGCGCACGTGTTCGCCCCCTCTCTCTAAATATCGATCTCGCACTTGTGCATTCCTTCATAGTCTCCCTCCACTCGGCCCCTCGCACCATCTTCTAGCCCCCCACCGGATTTTTCCACATGTACAATCTAGCAGACTCCATGGTTGAACTTAAGCATAATGCACAAACCTCAAAACAACAGTGGTTCTTTTTTGTTCTAGAATCTTCCGTATCATAACTGCCCAAACTTTTTTTCTAGTTGAATTGCCATTATTTGTTTTTTTACTTTATGCTTTACAACGCACAATTCCATGAATCATAAAATAGATTAAGGGCTTCTTTGATTCAAAGGATTCTCAAAGGAATTTTGGAGGATTCTAATCATTAGGAATTTTTCCTATCTTGGTTGTTTGATTCGTAGGATTGTAAACCATAGGAATTTTTCCATATGATTCATTTGCACTATATTTCATAGGAAACATCCCATCCACTCAAACCTCTTTGAAAGAATTCTGCGTTTTTTCTATGCACAATCAAACACTCGTACAATCCTGTAGGATTCAAGACGACATTCCACTATAATCCCATGTTTTTCCTATTCCCGCGTTCTTAGCTTTTTTATAAAAATTAATTGATTTTGAATAAGATGAACTATAAGAATTAAACGAAGGGCTACACCAGGCATATATGACTCAGAGCTTACATGCTATAGTGTGGTATTTATTCATAATTTGGTTGCAAAATCTGATGCGTGCAATGCACGTGTACCTTACTAGTACTTCGAGTATGTGCAAAACACGTAAATTAGAATACAAATGACACGCTACACAGTGTCTCTCTTACAGTTCATGAAGCCACGTGGCACATGTGGAGGCCTTGTCGCGACCTCCTTGTGTGGATTGATCACAATGACGTGCTGCTGGTTCTAGAAGAATGTACTCATCCTCCCTGAGCCATACTGGCGGTACATGCACGAAGCGAAGATGTGCACGCACGCCACGCACACACTCATTCCCTCGCACACACACGCGGGTACACGGGCGGACGCAATTTTGTACCAAGATCCACCCCATGTGATAATTTGACGCGTGTAAAGTCGTTCACTTCATTGATGGTCAATTAATACAGCGCATGCAAATTGAGTGGACGTGAGGGCGGAAGAAAGACATTATTACTCCACTGCGCGCATGCGAGTAGTTAAATCGTGGGTTGCTAGTAGTACTTCCATTGGTCTCCTTCGTATTTGAGTAGTGTAGTACTTGAAATTTATGTTCCGCTAAACTCATCGAGAGCCGTTTCAGGCCTCGAAACCAAAACCATCAATTAATCTTTACCTTGTTCCCATCACATTCGAAATCCTGCTCACACCTACTAGTATGTACCAAACCTGAATGTGTTCCCACTATGCAGGTATTAGTGCTAGTGCTAGTACTTAGGTTATAAAAAGGGGAACTACCTAACCGAAAATTATGCTACCTTTCCTCCTCATAAGTGCTTCTTCTTCGTCTGTCGTTGCCATGGCCGGTGAGCAGAGCTCTAGGTCGAGAACTACTCGTAACAAGGGAGCGGCAACCAAGGCTGCGGAAAAAAAGAGAGGGCTCGCCACCACGCAGAGACCTCGAAAGATCTCTCACGGGCAGGTGATGGCTCCCAGGAGCGCCCTAGCCGCGGGGGCGAACATGCCGAGCCGGCGGAGCTGGAGTAGTTAACCCTCGATGGCATGCCTGATCAGCTCAATAAGCACCTCAATAAGCAGAAGGAGTTCTGTCGGGGATATATCCAGCGGTATGACCCGGCCGGAATCATGACTCGGCCGGGCTTGGCGACTCACCAAAGAACCGGCGGGAGCTTGGCGACTCACCAGAGACCTGGCTGGAGCTTGGCGACTCACCAGAGACCTGGCTAGAGCTTGGCGACTCACTGGCGATCCGCCCGGACATGGCGGTTTATATGTAACCCGCCGGGACATTGTGACTCACTGGAGACCCGGCGGGCAGATCAGATGGACGACAAGGCCCAGCGGGCCGGCTTATACTTTGGTGGGCCGACTTAAGAGGAAAGGGATGATGAATATTTCCTTTACGAGGAAGCAAGACTCGGACTTGTATTCAACTTGTGAGAAAGGATAGACTAGTCCTAGTCCTACTAGGACTCCACATGTAACCCGCCCCTTCAACATATATAAGGAGGGGCAGGGCTCCCCAAAGAGGGACAGAAAATAATCTCTAGGGCTAGACACAAAGAGCCGGCTTACCGGTGACTCCCTCATGATCATAATGAGACCTAGCCACAAACAGCATGTAGGGTTATTACCGGATGATGTTTCCCGAGGCCTGAAGCTGTCTAAATCTTCGTCTTGCGTGTTGCGTCTCTCGATTCCGCTCAACCCCTATCAAGCTACCACATAGATGTGTTGGCCTCGCGACTAAGTCCTCACACTAAGGACATCTGCCGTGACAATTCCATGATAGTTGGCGCCCACCGTGGGGCCTGCGTATGGTGGTGTTGAGTTCTTGGAGGGATCTTTTACAAGGATCAAGAAGTTTGCAATGAAAAATAGCCTGTTTGGAAGGATCTGTGTAAGTTGTTGCATCCATTGTTTTTAGATCTTTTCAATCGCAAAACAACCGAAGGAAACCCACAGTTATTAGAAGCGATCCACTGTTATGCTCGCACAAACGATGTATACTAGCACATCGAGTGTGCACATCACGTCAACAGAGAAAAATCATAATTGGTGGCAATCAGGAAAGTGAATCGGACAGCCATCACGTCAAGGCATGTACTAAATCCAAACACAGAGACCAAGGACTACTACAGATACAGGATCAGATCAACGTATAGCTGCGGCTGCTGCGTTTTTGTCAAAGAACGTGGGTCTCCAGACCGGCGACAACCCGGACACGGAATGATCAAACCAGCCACGATGTGGAGGAAGACCCGGATTGGACTCTGATTCTGACATCTCCACAGTCTCCGTCTCTGCTGCAGCTGCGGCTGCGCCTCGACCCGCTCGGTTCGTCCGCGCCGTCAACCGGCCGGTGCACGCTAGCGGTTGGACTCCAGCATTGGCTCGCCCGTGGCCCCCGGCTCGCCCGTGGCCCCCGGATCGTCTCTGCTTCCGTTGCTCAATCCGTTGCGCTGCCGTGTTTCCGAATCGTCATCACCGTTACGTATTCTTTGGCTTGAGCTGCCCGGCTTCGTTTTTTCTACCACCTGAGCCATCACCTCTGCCAAGAGCCGACGCTTGGAACTACATCCGAGTTGCTGATCAGCAATCTGTCCGACCAAATAAAAGAATCAAATCACCGAGACCGACGGGATTTCAATTGTGTGTAGCAGTGTCCGAGATTGACAAGAAGTAGGTTGTGAAATAATCCTTGAGATCTTTTTGCCGTGGGCCTTGGCGTACGTTCGCGGCGTCAGGCACATGCCATGCGGCAGGGAAGCTTCAAGTCCCGAGGAGCTCAGGCGCTGCTGGAGGTTTTTTTGCTTGTTTTTTAATCAAGACCTCAACTATTACGAGGTCATATTGCTTTTTTTGTGGGAAACTATGAGCTTTATTCAACAACAATGGCACCAACACGATCAGCCATCACGCTGGTCATGAGGAAACCGAGCGGGGAGTCCATCCAACAGTCGGTAACCCCAAGTGTGCTTGCATGTTTCGCACACAAGTGGGACAGCATATTGGCACTTCTTATTACATGTTGAATATCAAAGGAAAGAAAGCATAAGGCTAGCTCATCAATTTCTAAAAGTAACGGGGCTACAATAGAGCGCGAAAAGCGTCGCGAGTGCCATAGCTGTACCATCTCCAAACAATCTGTTTCCATAGCCACTCGCGAGAACCCCGGAGCTTTGCAAATATTACCCCATCTCGCAACGCCAACGCTTCTGCAATAAGAGGATCTGTGACATCGGGGTAAGGCTTACTCCAGGCAGCAACAAATGAAGAAGGAGATCTAGCTAAACCTCCTATTCCACTCTTGTTCTCAATCACTGAAACACTAACATCCGTATTGATTTTTACACAGTCAACTTCAGGCGGTCTCCATCCATACCCAGGTAGTGTTTTGGTCTGCTCCAATGGGAGTTCCAATAGAGCCAGTGTTTCTCTTATACGCTTCATGGATTGGACTGGGTCCATACTCACTCTATCATGTGTTATGCTGTTACGAGATGTCCAGATCGCCCACATGACAGTAACTATTTTTGCCCTGTCCGCCTCAGCAAAACGTGGATCACAGAGGATATCCTTGCACCACGTACAAGGGTGTAGCTCCGGCAACTTGAGGTGCAGCCAGCTTCTCGCTTCTGCCCAAAAGCTTTGCGCATGAGAGCACTTAGTTAATGCATGAAGCATATCTTCATCCGTACCGTTGCAGACCTTGCATCGCGCCAAGATTGCTATATGCCTGTGTTGTAGTGTTGTTTCCACCGGTAGTATACCCCGAAGGACTCGCCACCAGAACACACGGATCTTGGGCAGCACTTTTAGTTTCCATAGTCTCGTCCACACCTGCTTATTGTTCTCTGAAGATTCTGTAATCGTCCCTTCCTCTAGAGCTAACTGCTCGTTACGAGTCATTAGAGCACGATACGCGGATTTTACAGTGTAGGAACCCGACCTCTCATGAGCCCAAGCCCAGAAATCATCACCACCACCTTGTCTGAGCGGAATATTGAGAATTGCATCAGCGTCTGGGGGTATGAAGTTATTCCTAACTAGATTAGCTTTCCAGGACCAGCTCTCATTGTCAATCAAGTCTGCAACTGTGTACAGCGTAGCAGAACCAATCTGCTCCGTAGGTCGAAGTGACAATCTCCCTGACAGCCATCTATCTTCCCAGATTCTTACGGAGGAACCGTCCCCAATCCTCCTCAACAGCCCAGCCTCCAATGCTCCTCTCCCTGCAACTATCGCCCGCCAGGTAGCCGAAGCGTTGCGCGGAACAGTAGCATGCATAAAATCAGTCGTCGGGAAATATCTTCCTTTTAGCACTCTGGAACATAGACCATGCGGGTTTGTAATCAGCGGCCATCCCTATTTTCCCAACAATGCAACATTGAAGCATTCCAAATCTCGAAACCCCATTCCTCCTCTTATTTTTGGAAGCGACAAGGACTTCCAATCTATCCAGTGCATGGAATTTCGGTCAATCGAGCTACTCCACCAGAACTTTGCCATCGGTGAGGAGATGTTCTTATACACTTTTTTCGTGAGCTTGAAGCAACCCATAGTGTATGTCGGGACTGCCTGAGCCTTTGACTTGATTAATATCTCCCTCGCCGCGCAAGACACCAAATGTTCTGTACCACCATTCAGTTGTGACCTCACTCTCTCACCAATGAAGTCAAAGGTACCAGATGTAATTCGTCCAACTGCAGTGGGAAGACCCAGATATCTTTCATTGAATGCCTCAACCCCAATGCCTGTGGCACCTTTCAACATAACTCTAACCGGATGTGGTGTGTTTGGACTGAAAAAATAGAGCTCTTGTCTTTGTTCATGCATTGGCCCGAACAATCGCCATATATCCTCAAGATGTTATTCAACCTCGTCACACTCTCCAGTTTTGCTTGCATAAAGATAAGGCTGTCGTCCGCAAACAGTAGATGATTAATCCACGGTGACTGGGTGCATACTCGGATTCCTTTGTCCGCATGGACTCCACCAAAGTTGTTCAACAGAGTTGTGAAGCCCTCCGCGCATAGAAGAAAAAGATACGGTGAACGGGATCTCCTTGCCTGAAACCTCTAGATGGGGTAAAAAAAGGCAGTAACTCACCATTCACACGTACTGCAAACCGAACCGATGAAACACATTTCATAATCAGTCGGATAAATATTGAGCTGAATCCCAATTTAGTCATGATGGCTTCGAGATAGTGCCATTCAACACGGTCATATGCTTTCATCATGTCTAATTTGACTACACAAACCCAATTCTTTCCCTTCTTCCTCTTCTTCATTGCGTGAACACTTTCGTGTGCAATAAGAACATTATCCGTGATGAGGCGCCCAGGCAAAAACGCACTTTGCTCCTCACCTATTATCTCATGGAGAAAATCCCTCATCCTGTTGACAATGCATTTGGAAGCGATTTTGTACAGAACCGGACAAAGGGAGATCAGTCTATACTGATTTATCCTCTGCGGGTGGCGTACCTTAGGGATTAATGTGATTGTCGTATTGTTCATGCCTGCAGGTAGCTCACCCCCGTTCAGGAAATCCAACACCACCGGGACTATATCATCTTTCAATAATGACCGGTGTCTCTGAAAAAATCCCGCGGTAAAATGATCCACACCCGGCGCCTTGGAAGGAGCCATCTGAAACAAAGCAGTTCGTACCTCCTTCTCCGTGAACGGCATATCAAGATGTTCGTTCATTGGAGCGGTCACTCGAGTTGGAACCAAATTCATCAGTTCGTCAAGCGGTTTAAACCCTTGGGATGTGTACAGAGTTTGAAAGAACTGTTGTACTTCAATATGATCATCCTCCCGTGTTTGACAAACTGACCCATTTGCACGCTCAAGCCTTTCAATCTTATTTATTCTCCTTCGTTGTGCTGCTTGTGCATGAAAAAAATTTGTATTTCGATCGCCCTCACGCAGGTACAGCACTCTAGACCGTTGCCGCATCCATATTTCCTCCTGATGAATTGCTTCTCTAAGCTTTTTGACTGTAGCCTTTTATTCATCAGTGGGACCTCTCCCAGCCGCTCGGCTCCTCAGACGGTTCAACTTCTCCCGGAGCTTCCTGACTGTAGCCGTCAAACTGCCAAACTCCCGTGCGCCCCATGCAGATAATGAGCTCTGCATGTCATTGAGCACACCAAGTACTCCTGCCAGCCCTTGCTGACCCGCCCCTTTTGCCAATTAGTCATGACAATACTATCATAATCTGCATGTGTCTGCCACACATCCTCGTAGCGAAATTGTTTCGCTCCTTGTCTTCCCCCCCCCCCCCGCGACAACATGTTCCCGCAGCTATACTAGCACAAAGCAGTGGTCAGACTCCGTAGTACTAATGTGTCGAACTCTGGTATGGCCAAAACGGTTGATGAGCTCCGGATTGCCAAATGCTCTATCCAATCGAGCTTTAACATTGTCATCACCTGCTTGGCCATTATCCCATGTATACTCCATTCCAGTCCACCCTAGGTCCTGGAACAAGCACTCATCAATTATGTCTCGGAACGCCCTCATCTGCCACTCCGGACGGGCAGCTCGTGAAAAGTGCTCCGATGCAAATAAGGTTTCATTAAAGTCACCAATACATAACCATGCTGGGTGCTGGATGGAGAATAAGGTTCAAAGAAATCTCCAGCTATGGTCTCTATCTGATGCTCGTGGGGCTCCATAGAATCCCGTGAGTCTCCATTTTTCAGAGATGTGATCACTTTTCTGCACCATTACATCTATATGGCCAGAACTATAGTTTTGAAGTTCAACCTGCACTTCGGCTGACCAAAACAAACCAATACCTCCACTTAGACCATCACTGTCTACTGCGAAACAGCCTACAAAACCAAGTTGATTCTTTAGGTTTTCCACTCTTTTCGCTGCAATCTTTGTCTCCATTACAAATAGAAGACAGGGCCCTTCTTGCTTCACTACACTGCGAAGCTCATGAACTGTCGTTGGGTTCCCAAGCCCACGGCAGTTCCAGCTAAGGCAATTCATGGCGACTGGCAGGGCCGCACCGTAGCCTCTGTCGATGTCCCGGAGTTAACCGGAGTAGGTTTCTTTTTCTTTGGCGACCTCTCGCCATCCTCACCTTTCTCAGAGGAATCGGTCGGGTCCTCATCAGTCCCCTGTTTGCCTCCCGCTTGGTTGTGTGGCTCGTTCATCAGCAAGGGCATAACCCTCCTATACTCCTTTTTGTTCCTCGGCGGCCCCCCTTTTCTTTTGTTTTGGTTCATATTCTTTGCTGGGGAAGTAACCTCAGTTCCTTTCTCAACTGCAGTACCTGAACCCTTTGTACCAGTTGTATCTCTCTGGTTGCTAGATTGCTCTTTTGGCACGTACTCACTAGCATCAGGTGTTTTGCGATCATCTGATGCCCGCAGCCCTTTCCCAAAGGGAAGATCCCCATTAGCATCCCTCGTTCCAGGGGTCGGACAGTGCAAATCAGAGTGGCCCAAGCGTCCACATGAAAAGCAGAAGTGTGGAACATTTTCATAGAGAATATCATAAAGATCCGTACTCTTCCTCCGCGCCGACTCAATCAGAATCCACCGCCTCAGAGGTTTTTCCACATCAACTGAAACTCTGGCTCTCAGATAGCCATTAGCATGATCAAACTGCACACGAGTTGCCTCCTTGTCAATCTGCTTTGCAATGGCACCACACCATTTGTCATTACGCAGGTTGAAAGGAAGATTTACTACCCTCGCCCACATATGGATCTTGTCAAAACTCAGTTCAGATGGGCGCATGCATTCATCAAACTCCGCCAAGACGACAGCATTCTTACTAACATGCCACGGCGCCCCTTCCTAGACGCGATCCCTATCTCTTTGGCTAGCAAATTCAGCCACGAAAATATTATCTCCAACCGATCTAAAGACCAAACCTTTAGGGTTTCCCCAAGCTGGATGGAGAGCGCTGATAATTGTTTGGATGTGAAGAACCCTCCTATGTAGCACTTTTCCGGCCAGCATCCACCTCTCTTGAATCCCTTCATCTCTATCATCCAGAACAAGCGGCGTAGCCTCCTCCTCGGTGATGTCCAATTTGCCTAGGGCCTCCGCTAACCTCGCCCTTGCCGCACGGGGAGACAAGGGCTCCTTCCCGCTGCTATGGCCCGATGATGTTGCCATCCTCCAGCCACAGGTCCTGTGCGCCGTGTCGGAGATCAGCACGCGCCGCCAAGATCCACCCGCAAACCCTAATCGCCTCTAGAGGGCGCTCCGGGTATTACGGGGGAAAAACTCTCACTAGGGATGCTTTGTGATCTATGAAACCGTTAGAGAAGTAAAAATTACTTGCGAGGTCATATTGCTGCCACTCAAAAATAGACTACATGGAGTATAAAATACTAGTGTTGCAAGTGCGTTGCTACTAAATATTACTAATACGTGGAGATCAAGGGCCACTGCCTGCCATTTCTTCATCACATCAAGACAAAGACAAAAAAAGAGGAGAGATCATGTGGAAAGTTATTGCTGATGGTTCAACAAAGGAATAAGTCCAATCAATCCAAGGCACGGTGGTCGTGGATGGCAAGGAAAGATAGTGGGATCAAGACGAAAAGGAAGTGGGTTCGCTCGCGTAACCACGATCCGGAAATAGGGCTGGCCACGACGATGGACTCCATCGTCCGCGTCCACATCCTCACCGCAAGATGCCCCCCTCTGGCTCCGCTTCGGAAAGCCGGCCCTGCTCCATGCCGGCCGCTCTGCTTCTCCACATTATGCCATCTCTGTCGCGCTGCACCTCGCGTGAGTAGTCGCCTGACCCGCCGTCGTTGCCGCCTTCGCCGGCCCTACCTTTGTGGTCCTCTGCCCACGCCTCGTTGGAGTCGCCGAGCCGCTGCTCCTTCCGCTGTGTGTTGAGTCGACACCGCCGGTGAGATCAACGGCCGCGCCCACATCCGCCTCTGTCGTGACAGCACTGCTCAAGCCGCCCGTTTTTGACCCGCCAAGCCTCGGTTATTGCCTCCGCCACTGACTTCGAGCGCCATGTCCTCGCTTCGTTTGGGCTTGAGCCATCGTCTCCAATGTGGTCGCCTTGTCGCGTCCTCTGCTCCTCTACTAGGACCTCGACTGCCTCTGAGCGAGCGCTGCGGTGTCCTTACCTCTGTGCGAGCTGCTGCGCTGGGGCGCTGCTACCGCAAGTCGGCCCTGCCTCGTCGACCCCCGCATGCGCCGCCGGCGAGTCACCTTGAGTCGCCACTACGGCCAGGGACCCGCTTCAAGTCGCCACTGCTCACCTTGGGCAGGCATCATTTCTGCGTTTTTCTTGGCCGACCTCCGCTGTCTTTTCTTGCGCCGCAACTCCCGGCATGCCTGCCATGCCGCGAGCCGTCATCACCATCGTCTCCTTTGCAGCACAGCATGCAGCCGACACTGGAACTAATGGTTCAAAACCACAGCCTCGATGGTACTTCAATCAAGACGTTCTGTGAATGTGCAAGTTCACCCCATGTGAAACAAGAAAAAGACAAAAGGAGGAAAGGACGGGCAGGGTGTTGTTATTACTTTGCCACTTAAAACAATGAGGAGATAAAATCTACCCAGTCACGTCAAAGATGCCAGGCAATTTAACCTAGCACTTGGTTGTTGGATGTTGTCCATAATTCCAACTGTGGATTTATCTGCATGCTGAAACTTGGTCTGCTCCATCTCTGTCTGTCTGACAAAAAATATTTTTATTAAACATATTGTTTTCATTAAAGAACAATTACTTTGGTCTATATATTTTTATGTGCAGCAAAGGTGGTGCCATATTGTGCCTATGAAGTGTACGTCAGCACCATCACGCACTGGCATCTGCGCCCGCTTACTGATGGAACAGGTGTGCGCAAGTCGCCGTCCGTGCAGCTTAATCTACGTCAACCCGCCGGAGCCGCGTTGAGCCGCCCTTGCCGTTTTGAACCGTCGGGGTTATATTAAGTCGCCGGTTTGCCTGAGCTGCCGGAATTATATTAAGTTGCCGGTCTGCCTGAGCCGCCGGAATTATATTAAGTCGCCGGTCTGCCTGAGCCACCGGAACTATATTGAGTCGCTGGTCTGCCTGAGCCACCTCTGTCGCGATAAACGGATCATCCGTCGTCCAAACAAATCAGGTGATATCCATCCAAGTTTGATTTATTAGCACATGTTGTTTTTATCAAAGAACAAGTTTATCTTGCCTTGGTCTGCAATATTGTTATGCAGGGCAATTATTTATGATAAAAAGTGATATTATACCGTGGAGATGGAGGTACGACAACATCTTTTGGCACAGGTGGTCGTCGTTACTCGACGAACTCCCGCACCGGTTTACAACGCCGTGGCCGTCTCTCGTGACCGCACCGGCTTACAACGCCGTGGCCATCTCTCGCAACCGCACCGGCTTACAACGTCGTGGCCGTCTCTCGCGGCCGCACCGGTTTACAACGCAGCGGTCGACTCTCCCGTCCACACCAGTTTAAAACGCCGTCATCAACTCTGCGGTGATAATTGCTGACCTGACGCATTAGGTGAAATCCATCCAGCATATTTTTTATATATATATTGCTTTCTATAAAAGAGAAATTACTCCGGTTTGCAAGTTGTCCCATGCAGGATTCAAACCGGTCTATATCACGGTTAATTATGAAGAATCTCAAGCCAACTCCTCAAGTCGCCTTAAGACTCGGGGGCTACAATGACATGACTCGGGAACTCCGGGTCATTGAAGGGAATGATAACCCGGTTCTGGAGGACACCGCCTTATTGATGAAAATTTAAAGGCCATCAGAAAATTGTCGGTTCAACATCTGGTTCAAGAGACACCTCTCTCCCGCAAAGTTTTGAAGCACTCAAATCCGGTTCAAACATCCGGCTCAAGGTAAATTTGTCTCTTACAAAGCTTTTAAGCTCTCAAATCCGGTCCAAAGTTCCGGTTCAAAAAGAATTAATCTCTCGCAAGTTCGAGTTCTCAGAAAGATTAAAGGGTGTTAAAAAGGGATTGCTGCTATGATGCACGATTCAAACATGGGTATCCCGCTTTACGGCTTATCTTATTATGGTCACTTGGGGGCTTCCTGCTCATCGAGTATAACTGTCAATACCCTCTTGATCGGCACAATGCCAAAACTTATATGGTCACTTGGGGGCTTCCTATTCAAACATAGGTCGTATTCAAACCAAAGAGAACAAAGCTTTCGTAACCCTTTTGATCGGCGCAAAGCCAAACTCACTAGGGGGCTTCTTGATCGTATCTGAATCATAGCTTAACCCCTTTTGGGTCCGACTTGGATCGTATTCGAATCAGGGTCGTTAAAAACCTCTCAAGGTCATTTGGGGCTTCCTGTTCAAACATAGGTCGTATTTGAAGCAAAGAGAACATAGCTGTCGGTACCCTCTTGATCGGCGCAACGCCAAAGCCACTGGGGGCTACATAATCGTATTCGAATCCTAGCTTAACCCCTTTGGAACGGTTTACTGATCGTATTCGAATCAGAAACCTTGATTTTTATTTGGTTTAAGTTTTTTGCAAACAATCTTTTAGGTTTTTGATATTTTTTGATCATATCTGAAGCATATAAGCGTGGTTTCGTTTAAACCCGGCTTGGCTTTAAACGATAAGTCGTCAGCATGTGACAATCATCATATATTTGGAAGTATTGGCTTCTAAGGATTGGGTTATCACCCTTACTGCACAGGTCATGTAAACCGGCAGAACAAATTAAATATCACAATGGTTATATATGGGATATTATGATCCGCCCTATGGTAAACCGCCAGGGGATCTTGTGATTTACTTATGTGCAGGATAAGACTACATTTGAGTAGTTACCCACCCTGGTTTTTGACGTTAAGTCGCCAGGGCATATGTTGTTTAAACTCTGTGCAGGATTTACAGAGCTATGATTTACATAAAGGAAGGATTAAGTTCCAGCCCATCATCAAAGATTGAAATTGGTGTCTCAAAAGGGTTATCAATTCTTGATTTTCTCAAAGGCTATAAGCCGCCGGGTTATAAAAATTCCGGATTACAATGGAGGCATATTAAATCGCCATCGGCCAAGAGCCGTCGGGTATTTAAACTCCGGATCTAGCTCAGTTGGTAAAGCACAAAGCTCTTAACCTTGTGGACGTGGGTTCAAGCCCCATGGTGGAGATTACATCATATGATGTTATTATCAATGAATCATATAAAAAGTCCCAACTCAGTAATATCTTACTGAGCCGACCCTTGGGGGCTACACGTTGCTGCTCAAGTTTACATGATCATATTTACAATATTGCATAATGTCTCGGCCCTTGGGGGCTACATTGGTTATAGTTTTTTATGAATATAAGGCAATTACAAGTCCCAGGTTGCTGCAAGCATGACAACCCGGCACTTGGGGGCTACATATATGGAGTATTCAGTCTTTACTAGTGACTAAGATGAACAACATGGATTTCTTCAAAATGGCAGTATTTATATTGAAGCAAGTCTTAAGTCATCACTTTGTTTCCGCTCAAGACTTGGGGGCTACAGGTAATATGGATATAAGGGAGAAAAAATCTTCAACTTCTCAGTTTTGAGTAAATCAGATTGACCCGCCGTCACCAATAACTATGACCCAGGGTCGGCAACAATTATGACCCGGTGCTTTCAATATTTACAAACCGGATATTTTGGCAATGAAAAACTGGCAGGTTCTACAAGCCGGTTGAAAGTCAGATGAGTTTTTTCAAGACCAATATTTTTTAAACCGACGCTTTGGAAGCCGATTCAAGTGGATTATTTATTACAATATTTCCCTATAAGATACCAATGTCCGCAAATTGGCTCTGAAGCTGGCCTATTGACCCGGATTTCTCAAAAGAAGTATCTGGATTTTTGCATTGGCAAGGTTTGGACATATCTGTTAAAAGAGATTTACTATAAGATGTTTGAGTATGCATCCAAGAGGAAAAGACAAGGACTTAAAGATGGTCAGGTGCCGGTTCAGGAAAATATTTAACCCAGAGCACAACCTATCAAGTTTGTTCTTGTGTTTATTTTACAGGATCAGTTTAACATTGATAAATCCAAATTAAACTAGGGGCTAATGTCGGGGATATACCCCGCGGTATGACCTGGCCGGGCTTGGCGACTCACCAGAGACCCAACGGGAGCTTGGCGACTCACCAGAGACCTGGCTAGAGCTTGTCGACTCACCAGAGACCTGGCTGGAGCTTGGCGACTCACTGGCGATCCGCCCGGACATGGCGGTTTATATGTAACCCGCCGGGACATTGTGACTCACTGGAGACCCAGCGGGCGGATCAGACGGACGACAAGGCCCAGCGGGCCGGCTTATAGTTTGGTGGGCCGGCTTAAGAGGAAAGGGATGACGAATATTTCCTTTACGAGGAAGCAAGACCCCGACTTGTATTCAACTTGTGAGAAAGGATAGACTAGTCCTAGTCCTACTAGGACTCCACATGTAACCCGCCCCTTCAACATATATAAGGAGGGGTAGGGCTCCCCAAAGAGGGACAGAAAATAATCTCTAGGGCTAGACACAAAGAGTCGGCTTATCGGTGACTCCCTCATGATCATAATGAGACCTAGCCACAAACAGCATGTAGGGTTATTACCGGATGATGTTTCCCGGGGCCTGAAGCTGTCTAAATCTTCGTCTTGCATGTTGCGTCTCTCGATTCCGCTCAAACCCTCTCAAGCTACCACATAGATGTGTTGGCCTCGCGACTAAGTCCTCACACTAAGGACATCTGCCGTGACAATTCCATGACAAGTTCATCCAAGGATTGATGGAGTTGCTGAAGGAGAGCCTCGACGACATTCCCGCTGAGCTCAATCAGCAGGGAGAGTTGACCGCCGGCTTGGTGATGCTGCTGAAGAAGAGCATTGCCTCGGAGAAGAAGGCGACCGGCGAAATCCTGCGACTTCAGGAGGACAAGGCGAAGCTCTGCCACGAGATCGACCTGTTGAAGGAGAAGAACGCCGGCTGGAAGAAGATGCATGAGAATAGTAGTTCCTCGATGAAGATGCTGCAGGCCCTCGTCATGGAACAGAAGGAGGAGTTGGCGAAGCTCCACATCGAGCACCCGGCTGCTGTCAAGGTACGTAATGCGGCCGTGGAACAGATGATGAAGGCTCGCGTCAAGAAATCCCGCGTCATGGATAGAATGAAGAAGATGGCGGAGGAGACGCACAAGGAGATGGAGGTCGTGGAGGCGATTAAGAAGCAGTTATGACTCCGCGGCGAATTAGATCATTTGGGGTGATAATCTTCCTTCTTCTTTTGCTCCAGTGTTTCATCTTTTGCTTCGGGTGTTTCGCCGCACGTGTCACGTTCTCTGTGAGGCATGAATAGAACAATGTTTTTTAGGGAACGAATAGAACAATGCTAACAATGAGATGACTAGCAAATTAGATCATTTTTTGTTGCCATATGGCATTGGGCTGCCGTGTTTCGTGCTCCTCCGTCGCAGTACTACTCCAGTGGAAAACTTGAGTATACCGCACGGTTCTTTGCTCCTCCTCGATCAGGTCGTCGGCGCATTTATACGAGCAGTTAAATCACAAGGCCCCGCCTTCCAGTAGTAATGAGCCGTCAAATCACAAATTCCCTCGCCTCTCGTGAAACCGACCAAGCTAGACTGCCCCGCCCTCTAGCCTTTTAAAAAATGTATACTTTTGTACAGCAGTAGTATCGATGGATTGCGCCATGGAGCAAAACTTGAAATTAAAAAAAAGGTGGTACGTATAGAGAGCGCTCGTCGCCAAACTATGCATATAGTACTATTAAAAAGGCTAGTCATAATAATGGTGTCCAGCACAACCCACCCCTCAAATAAAACTAAGAGGGTGCTCGGATACGTTTTAGTCCCATGACTAAAAGTAGTGGGACTAAAACATGCTAGCCTCACCCATGCTTGGATCCAAGTACTAAAAAGGCTAAAATCAAGTTAATGAGCATTTATTATCCTCCAAACCCTTCAATCCAGAACTCGCATGTGTTAAAGGAGAGGAGTTAAATGAGTAGAGAGATGACTAATCCACATTTTAGTAGGGGTACCCCTGACTAAAAATTTTTAGTCTCAAGACTAGTTTTAGCCATTCTTTAGTTAGGGATGCTTGGAACTTTAGCCTCTTAAAGAGACTATTTTTAGTCAGACTAAAATAAGCCCCTTGGATCCAAGCACCCTCTAAGCATCCTGGAATTCTTTGACAAAACTAAGCACCCTGAATTTTTTTGACAACTAAACTGCTGGCTATATGATGTTGGCCATATATATTGTACGTATATAATGTGAAGAAACGAGTGGTAGTACTATACCAACTAAAAGATGAAATGTAAGAAATACTAGTATGTACGTACTGAAGAGTTAAAGTAACGAGAAGAAACATGACATAGTTCTGCTGGGGGCTCAGCACAACACACCCCCTGAAATTAAACTTTGTAACTATTCCGGTAGACACTGCATTAGAACCACCATGAGCAACGACACTGCCACCTTACTCGGAGTCCTCGCCCACGTCCTCGACTTCGTCCTTGTCCCTCTTCCTCTTGGCCGATACTTCTTTGCTTGAACCGCACACTTGGCTGTTGCTCTTCATCCAACCCTTGTAGATATTGAAGCAAAGGTAGCCATCCATTGCAGCATAGTGGATGTGGTCTATATCTAGTACATTCCGCTGCCATGCATAACGATGAAACGTGTATGAAGGTTTCTCCAGTTTACCGTACGAAGGATGAACCATGGCTCCTGGCAGGGTCAGCATTGAAGGCTGACGATAGGACACCAGCCGATTCTTCTGGAGGTTGAAGGTGTTGCCTATAACGAGGCCTATCCAACGCAGGACTTCTTTGTCGTTACCAAAGTCTACAGTAATGAATTTGACTAGGTTGCTCTCGAGGAAGTTCTTAAAATCCTGGCACTCAACGTCGGCATGGCATATGTGGTAGACTAAGCACAAGTCATGCACGCAAACCTGGATCACGGCGGGCTTCTTCCTCTCTTCATTCTTTAGATCCTTCTCTCGTCCCAGGACTGTGGTGTACTCAACATCTAGCCCAGCGACCCACTCATCATCTGAGTCTTCGAACATGCGTCTGAAGCGAGAAATGCATCCTTCCACCGTCGCGGAAGAACGGGTGTAGATGACGTCGAACTCATCGTCGATGATGATTCTAACCTTGTACTCACCGCCGATCGTGGAGATTTGGGACGCCATGGATTTGGGAGGAGGGTTAGGATTAGTGGAACTGCCGTAATGTGAATGGACGGAACGACTAGGAGCGAACCGCCGTATTATTGAAGGACGTGCGGGGACGAGTAGGAGCGGCATTAATTAATTGAATCGTCTCGCCTCCCTCCGCATGCAGCCGCATGCAAGCCTCACGTGCACATCCCTAGTGCATGCTACGACTGGGTATTTATTTCTCCCAATCAGCGTACGCAACAAGCAGCGGAATCAGTGTAATATGTGGTGATTTAATTACAGCGGGACTAATAAAAATGGGACGTGGCTTGCTGGCTAATAAGACCAATAAACCCGGACGGAGGGAGTACTACGTTGGTGCCTGGACGATCCCTGCAAGACACGGAAGATCAGTTCGTCCATGCATGTGACCAGACTCCAGCAGACACGGAAGATCAGTTCGTTCATGCATGCTTGTCAAATACAATACGTGGTCAAACTTTGACCCAAAATACGCAAAACAACAAAAAATACTTCCAAGACCAGTGTCGCTCTTCTGCTCTTCTCCTCTTAAACCACCACCGCTCCTCTTCTGTTCCAATCTAAATGCAGCGCCGCTCCTCTCCTCTTTCATTTCAAAACCACCGCCCCTCCTCTCCTGTTCCAGTCCAAAACCAGCGTCGCTTCTCTCCCGTTCTAATCCAAAACCAGCGCTGCTCCTCTCCTCTTCCATTCAAAAACCACCGTCGGCGAGTGAAGGTGCTGTGGAGAAGTAGATCGATGGAGGAGTACAACCGATACGTGAGGATCGCAGACGGCGACCCTGTGAAGCTAGCTAGGATGTTGGAGATACAGTCTTGGTTTGACAACAAGGACCAACTAGCGGCGACAGCGACATCCATGGCCAAATATCTGCAACAGAGCGAAAAGGCGGCGATACTCCCGGAGGGAGTCGCACCGGAGTACATAGAGCTGCTCCTCTGGGCCATGGAGCAAACGGATTCACCGAATCCGATCGTGAGGGAGCGGTGGTGGGAGTATCAATCCTAGATGGAGCATCCACCAGAGATTGAAGGATCGAGCATCTACGGGTGCCGTTTGTGAGGGTGTCCTGCCAGAGCGAGCCGGTGGAGTCTTCGTCGACCGAACCCAACTGCAAGAGGAGAAAAGCAGTTGGCCCGACGACGCTTCCCCGCCATCGTCTCCCTCGCCGTTCACATCGTCTCACGGGGCGGCTGTCTGCCGCCGAGGAATTGGAGGGGGCTGTCCCCCCCAGCCCAATAGTCGGGCAGGTTGTGAATTGTCAGGAGGAGCTTAGGGTTGTCAGTATTTACAGGTTGTGAATTGTGTTCTGTGTTGTGTATTTTGATAGTACTTTCAGATATGAATGTCTTTTGAGTTTTATATTTGCAGTATTGAGCATATGAAGTATTTTATGAATTCTAGAGATCTATTTTTAGCACTTAAAAAATGTAGTTTAATAAGAGTATAAAAGTGCAGACAATGTGATTCGGAGGCAGAGCATTTATATTAATACGGCCTTTTCAAACAGGGTTAACATCATGTTCGAAGTTTTATTCATGGTCAAAAATGGAACTACCAGCCAGTTAACATCATGCTGATCAACATTCATGCATAGCACATCTTCATATGATGCACAGTCAAAATGCCCACACAATGTCGAGTATGCGAAACACAGAGAAAACGAGGGACGAAGTTTTGGTAAGTGTTGGACGTGGTTTTGGGCTGCCCCGTCTAGGCTTTCATTTTTAACATGCGCATCCCATGACCTCGGATGGGAGGTTCATAGGCTTGTTTGTATTTTCTTAAGGCCGTCATGTATAAGAATAGGAACGACAGGTCCAACTTATGTTCCCCTTCTAACTATATTATATATATTTAAATTATTTTATATATTATTATTATTGTCATCATATATTTACAGATACTTACATATGTAAGAAAACAATATATCACATCTTATTAACTTATAAAAATAATTTCTTAACAAATAAAATCCTGGATTGTTTTGGCACGAAAATCCTAATGATTGTGTACAAAAGCTTGGTAAGATTTTAGGACGAATGTAATAATATCACTTATTATTTAAATATATTTATAACAAAATGTTCAGCCCCTTTTTATTTTTTTAATAACATTGCTGGCCCAACCCAACATTATAATTAGAATCAGTCCAGCAAAATCGTGTATTTTGAGAAAGTGCAAATGGCCTGTAATTTTTTAGGAAATAAAATAAATGGGCCGCATGGACGCTACATTATTTGTTTACCCAGCCCAGCTAACGGTTGTAATTAAAAAAGATCAAATTAACTGTAAATTCTACCGCGTAAAAAAAGACTGTAAATTCTGAAAAAATGGGTTGAATACGTGCCACATTTTTGGAGGTTGAAATGTGGGCCAATAGGTCGAAGCCAACGCAAGTCGTTGTCAATTTAGTCAACAAATGATTCTGACATATTAGCCGTTGGATTTACATCCAACGACCGGCATCCATCTTCAATCTCTCGTCTTCTTCCTCCAGTGCCGCCGGGACCACCTCCTGCCTCCTGCTGCTAGCAGCTCTGCTTAGCACGCTTCGCTATGAAGCGCTACTCCACCGTTGACCAGACCATCCCTCCACCCCTCCACACCTCCTGTTCTTCTCCACCGACTGCCGAACCACACCGCACTAGAAACAGTTAACCCTCGTACACCTCTCCGTCTGTGACTCTAGTCCCGCGTCTTCCCATCTCCGGCTCGTTGCTGTCCGGGGCCTCGCCGTCGTCCACCACCTTGGATGCGCTCGGCGCGGCATGGTCAACGTGGTCAACGAATGACACCATCGGAAGTAGACTGTGTGTGGAGAGGTTGACAGCTGGGTCCACAGCCGCACACAAGGAAATGCCTCCTTATTTACGCGCAAAATAATGATTCCTGCACCTGATATCTGGGACCCATCGGAAGGGCCTTTGTATTTCATGAAAATAACGTGCCCCCCGCTGACATGTCGGACCCACCAGCTATCTTCGCACGCAAGGAAGTGCCTCCTTATTACGCACAAAAAAAATGAATATTCCCCCTGCCAGCTGGAACCCAGCATGGTAGGAGGCTGACTTGTGGGCCTACCAAGTTGACAGGGACGGAGGGCTTTATCAACTTAGTCAATATGAACGATTCTAGCTCCTGTTACCGTACGATGTTCATCCAACGGCCGTAGTGCTTCTTCAACCTCTGGTCTTCTTGCTCCAGCCGCCCAAACCAGCGCCGGTCGTGCCGCGTGCTCCTGGCTCCCGTGGCCGGCTGTGATGCCGCGGAGGCCTCGCCGCCCCCTACTACTCCCACCACTGGCCAGGCCATCCCTCTACTCACCCACACCCCCTGTTATTCTGCGGCGACAGCAGCCTCACACCGCAGCCGAACCAGTGAACCCTCGTACTCCTCTTCGCATGGGCATCCACTACTGCGTCTTCCCCGGCTCCGAGTCGTCCCCTTCCTAGTCCTCGTCGTCATCCACCGCCGTGGTGCTCTCGGCGCGCGTGGTCAACGTGGTCAAGGAACGACTTCCATCGGACGTGGACTGTACGTGGAGAGGCTGACAGCTGGGTCCACTGCCGCAGCAAGGAAGTGCCTCCTTATTACGCGCAAAATAATGATTCCTCCACCTGACAGCGGGGAGACCCACCGGACGGGCCACCGTATTTCGCGAAAAAAACGTTTCCCCCTGACTGCCGGGACCCACCAGCTACATCTTCGCACGCAAGGAAGTGCGTCTGGGCAAAAAAATGATCCGCCCCTCTGACTGCCGGGACCCACCAGCTACATCTTTGCACGCAAGGAAGTGCGTCCGGGCAAAAAAATGATTCGCCCCCTGACTGCTGGGACCCACCAGCTACATCTTCGCACGCAAGGAAGTGCCTGACAGTCGGGACCGACCTGGTCGAAGCGTACGTAGCATTGTCATTCTGGTCGCGAACGTGTACATACATATATAGTGGTGGATGTAGAGGCGCGCACGTGTCGTAGTAGAGGCACGTACGTGTCATAGTAGAGGCGCGTACGTGTCGTAGTAGAGGCGCACACGTAGCATGTACACGTACGTACAGTGGCCAGGGTGCAAGAAAGAAAATACGGCCACGTATGTGTACATACGGGCGGGGTCTCGAACGCCTACTCGCGCATACGTACGGCCAGGGCTCGTGTACATGGCTGGGTCGGAACAGAGAAACAGCGTCGTCGTCGTGTTCATGGGAAGGCAACGAAATGCGTCGTGTTCATGGGGAGGCAACGGAATGCGTCGTGTTCATCGGGAGGCAACGGAACGCGTGGGAGCCAACCGGCTGGGTTGAAACAGAATGCGTGGTCGTGTTCATCGGGAGGGCTTGGACAGAACATATGATGGAAACGAGGCCTGGCGTACTGCAAAACGAAGGAAACAGACCTCCTATGTTCGGAACGGGGTCCTGTTAATCGGGAGGGGTGCGGCGTACCGCAAAACGGAGGAAACTGACCTCCTACGGTCGAAACGGGGGTCATGTTGATCGGGAGGGGTGTGGCGTACCGCAAAACAGACGAAACAGACCTTCTACGGTTGAAACGGGGGTCCTATTGATCGGGAGGGGTGTGGCGTACCGCAAAACGGACGAAACGGGTCTCCTACGGTCGAAACGGGGGTCCTGTTCATCGGGAGGGGTGTGGCGTACCGCAAAACAGGACTCCACGGGATACTGTTCATCTCCACCGTCGACCTCCTCCAGCCTCCATGGGCTACCGTCGACCTGCTCCAGCCTCCACGGGCTCCTGTTCATCCAACCTCCACCGCGCGCTACTCCACCGGCTACTGTTCAACCACCCCTCCACGGGCACCCCTCCACCGTCTACTGTTTATCCAGCCCTCCACACTACGGGGTCCTGTTCAACCACCCCTCCACGGGCACCCCTACACCGTCTACTGTTCATCCAGCCCTCCACACCACGGGGTCCTGTTCATCCAGAGGCAACGCCACCGCTCACTGTTCATCCAACCCCCCCCCCCGCAACGCTCACTGTTCATCCAATCGATCGGCTTCAGTTAGCAGCAGTAGCGAAGGAATCGCTCAATCGGGTTCAGTTAACAGTCATCGATCGATCGCTCGGGTTCAGTAACGCATAGCCTGCAGTGCAATCGCTTGGGTTAAGTTAGAGCCCAACGCCTCGCTCGGGTTCAATTAGAGCCAACGCCTCGCACACACGCGCGTACGTGTACGAGAGAAACGCGCATCGCTCGGCCCCCGACCTCCCATCGTAACCGGGAACTCCCCGAAATTTTCCTCCCCCTCGCTTCTACCACAGTTTTTTCCGTCATGGACGGCCCAAAGAATGTCATGCAGCTGCGTCTCCGGCCCGCCCAGGACGAAAAGCCCATTTTCTGTCATGATTTTTTGTCATAGAAGTAGGAGCCCACCACATCTATGATGATACCAGGTTTTATCACAATTATCGTCATAGAAGTGTTATATGTATGACAGATTTTTTTTTCGTTCGGCCCAAAATGTCACGAATGTGTCTTTTTTTTGTAGTGTCTGTCCTTGTCTTTCTTTAGTTGCTCGACCTCCCAATTGGCATCAGAGACAGCGGTCTTCAGTTTGGAGTTCTCTTCTTCTAACTTGCCGACTGAAGCCAGCTTCTTGTCAGCAAGCGTCGTTTTCTCTCGCGCCTCCTTTTGGGCAGCAGCAAGATCCAGATCCTTCTTCTCCAGAGCCTGCTTCATTTTCTCTAAAGAAACAACATTCTTCAAACGAGCTTGAAGTTGACGGTTTTCACTATGCACATCTGGGCGAGTGAAATCACTCGGTTCAAAGTGACTAAAAAACACACGGAAAAGTGCGAGTCGTAAGATGGACAGTTGACGATTGGTTACCTCCCAGGATAGCTGTTTCGTCACGAGCGGTCTGGAGGTTCTTCTTGGCCAGTTCTAGATCAAGATTGAGGTTGATTTGCTTCTTGTTCCGTTCAGAAAGTTGAGCCCCAAGATCACAAGGTTTCTGTAGTCAGCGTATAAGACATGTCAGTTGACAAAAACAAAAGATAATCACAATGAAAGTGGCTCTAAGACTACCGCTGAATCAAACATTCAACGGTAGTCTCAGGGACTACACCCAGTGGGTGCACTTAGCGTGCCCCCACTGGTTTGATTCAACACTCGGCATGGTCTGCCCAGCGCGAGTCATAAAAAAAGGGAAACACTCGACTCAATCCAAGTCGAATCAAGAGGAAGACCTATACAACTTTAAGACAGACAGACACACCCAGTGGGTGATCGGATGAGAAATAAGTTCAGTCGGAAATCAACTAACCTGGATATTGGTTTGCAGAGCAGCGCTAACGTTGTAAGCCACCTGTCTGGCCTCGTGCACCACTTTCATTTGCTCCATCACAAGATTCAGCTAAAGAAGAGCTTCCTTGGCAGCACTCGACGGGTCGTCTGGAGTTTGGTACGCAGTAAAAAGCGACGATGGCAGGGCAGTCGAAGCAGCCACTGGGTCTGATGCGTGGAGTTGCACTGGAGCAGCAGAGGTCTGAGCAGCCGACCCTGATGGGCGATCAGTCGACAGCGGGTTAGCGAAAGTGACGTTGGTCCGAGCCGGGTCTATGGATCGCTCGACCGCCGTCCCAGGCATCAGTGTCGACCGAGGAACCTGAACCTCGGGCGCTTTCCCGTTTGGTCCCTTGTCCCTCCTCCTCCTTTCCCTCAGAGGCACTTCTTCTTCATCATCCGGAAGCACGACAACGTCTCGTAGAGCTACAACAAACAAGAAACATCAGGGATTCAACCGACGAATAATCCAATCGATAGAATAAATTCGAGTCGAGCGGACTTACTAGCTTTAGAGGTAGCCGCGTCACTGGTTTCCTCATTGTATGGGATCTTGTCAATGTCCATATCAGTCGCGCTGGAGACTGGGCTGGAAAAGTTTACAATCCATTCGGTCAGAACAGAAGAATCAGTCGGTGCAAGAAAACACGGAAAGAACATTTACCCAGAAGCAAGAGGAACATCCATCTTAATCTTAAGCAAGGTCTTCCAAGCCTTTGAGGGGTTGATCTTGAGCTGCTTGGCGATTTTCTCCGTCAGCTCCGGAGTTGAAGACCGAGCACGCTTCTACGTTTAAGCGCTCGAGGCCATAGTCTTGCTGCGCCTGTTCGCTGGATCATGGTGCTGCTTGGATCAACGTTCCGTACGAGACGGTGAGTCGACTACCTCCTCGTCGTCTGACTCGTCGCTCTCGTCTTCGTCATCGTCGTCCGGCGACTCCCAATCACCACTCTCCTCCGCGCTGTCCTCACCCTCATGATCCTGCTCCAGAGCTTGTTCACCATTGGGCATCGAGTACATCTTGGTATAAACCTACAAGACAAGAAGTTGAGTGGAAATCAGTCGGATTCAAAAATAGTCAGAAAATGTACCCAAATGCAATCGGTTGTAGAGGCCGAACCTTGTCTGGCTGATTACTGTCGCTGAAGGGATCGACTCTCCTGGCGCCCCTGGGGTTGTCCTTGTTTCCTGTAATACTCCTCAGCCATTGGGCCACTGTTTTGGCCGGCACCTCCTCTGGATGAACCCGAGCGGTGTCGCCGGCTCCAGAATACATCCACATAGAGTGGTCATGAGTCTGGAGCGGTTGGATGCGCCGACTAAGGAATACCTCCAACAAATCCATGCTGGTGACACCTTGGTTGATCAACTGGACCACCCTCTCAACCAGCATGGCTGTCTCCACCTTCTTCGCGGCGGTCACTTTCAGTGAGGAAGGGGTCTGAACACGATCGAAGGAAAAAGGAGGAAGTCCAGTCGGCTGGCCTGGGGTCACGACATCCTGGCAGTAGAACCAGGTCGACTGCCAGCCTCTGACCGACTCATGAAGGGTCATTGAAGGGAAAGAACTCCTCTTCCTCTTCTGGATACCCAGACCCCCACACATCTGGATAACGTGTGTTTTCTCATCACTCGAGTTTGCTTTCTTCACCGACTGGGAGTGGATAGTGAAAATGTTTTTGAAAAGACCCCAGTGCGGTCGACACCCGAAGAAATTCTCGCACATGGACACGAATGCGGCAAGATATGTGATGGTGTTGGGCCCCGAAGAAATTCAAGAAACCCCGGAAAAAGGTTGTGGAGGAAGCGAGAAACCGCGGTCGACATGGGTGGCGAGCAGAACACACTCACCCGGTCGCGGCTGCGGCTCCGTCTCCCCCTCCGGCAACCACGCAGCTCCATGGACGATCAGCCCGGACTCAGCCAGCTCATCCTAATCTTCCTGCCGAAGCGAGGATCGGATCCAATCGCCCTGGATCCAACCCGATGGCAGCCCCGACCGCAACGACGACCCCCAATTCGTCTTCTTGCCTTTCGCCGCCCCGTCGCCTTCTTCACGCATTCCAACGCCGTCGTCTTTTCCTTCCCCATGGTGGCGAAGCGGCGGCGTCGAGAGCGGAGAAGCCAAATGCGGTGGAGAAACAGAGGGGAATGAAGAGGAATGGACGCGCACAGTGCAGGCGCCTCGGCCCCGTCACCTTTAAAGACCCACTTCCGAGTGGCTGACGCGTGGGCCTGGGCGGCCCTGTCAAATCCCGCAACAGTCGCACGCGGGGTACGTGGCGAAAAAGGTGGCGCAGAGATCGAGGTGCCCCTGTCTATCCGTCCTGCTTACCACGACACGCTCCGCCCCGTGCGCTTCCCCGAAATTTCGAATCTTGTGAAATCCGTGATACGTCGTAACCAATCACGCCAAAGATTTCGCGTCAAAAACAACACTCGACGGATGACGTTATAAATCCAATCGTCAACCTCTGAATCGATCAAGGCGACTGAAACGAAGCCGAAGTTCCAACATGGGCCTCCGTTCAAACATGAATAGTTGTGAAACACAAGAGTCGAAGCAAGATCAACTTCAATCTTCTTTTCACTCAGACCTCAATCCATTCGGGGGCTAACGATGATGATATAGACCTGGGGTAGGGTCATAGGCCTGACCTATGCGCCCTATCCAAGGTCACTGTCCTAGAAACAAAGAAGCTCAAGAGACAACAGAGAGGGCCCAACAAAGGTGTCGAGTGCAATCCACCCGACCGATCAGCTACTCGGAGACCCCTCCTTCCTGAAGTCGCTCGACCAATCGACCACTCGACCATACAAGAATTCACTCGACCTATTGAAGACCAGGAGTCATCTGAAACGGCAACGGACGAGAGTTCACTCTGTAATCTTTAAGGCCATTAAGGCATTTAAGGCTGGCGTTACCAGTAACGCCCCATCTTTATGTACATTGAACCCTTGGTAACAGGGGAACGGCTGGGGTCTTGGCGTTCACTATATAAGCCACCCCCTCATCTGGCACAAGGGTTCGCACCCCCTGTAACACACACACACACACACGCATAATCCAGTCGACCGCCTCTGGGCACCGAGACGTAGGGCTATTACTTCCTCCGCGAATGATCTGAACTCGTAAAACTTGTGTGTACAACTTCTTCATAGTTAGGATCTTGCCTCTACATACCCACCTCTCATTCTACTGTCAGTCTTAGATCCACGACAGGCGGATCTATTCTTGGTGGATTTGCTCGGATCTTGTTGTAGTTCGTCTACATTTGTGTGTCTTCGGGTTGAATCCTTTTAATCTACGCTAGTCTTCAATGACGGCGGTTGCTCTTTGGCTCGCTCTAGGTGCTATACGGATCTGGATGTAATTTTTTTATTATTTATAGTGTTTCGTTGTACCGTCACAATTAAAGATGAATAAATCAAAAGTTTTTTGAAAAAAAATATAGAATTTCCTCCTGGACTATTCTATTCTTGAGCTGGCACCCATACATCCCCCCCGAGACCCGGTCGGTCGGTTGGATTCGGTCGGCGCCCGAGCGTGGCTGTCAAGGGAGGAATATTCCACATCATTAAGCATAACCTCAGATTACCGGCCAGTAAACTACTCGCGCCCGGGTCGCCTCAGCCGTCGCGCTGTGTCGCCTCCCGTCCGTCCAGGCGCCAGTGTGCGGCCCAGATCCACCGGCGCACGTCAGTACGTCACATCATCGCCGCGCGGGACTGGATCAGGGGAAACAGTAGCACTCCGGCCTCCGGGGGGATCTAGCCAGCGCCAGCGCGCGCGCACGACCGAGTACACGACACGACAGGTGCTGGTGGGGGTGGCCAGGCCGACTCCCTTTCCCCCTCCGCTCCGCTAGCTCTGCTCTCTGTTGCCGCCGCCAGCCGCCCGCCCGCTCAACCGCCGCTCCCCGCCTCCTCGTCGCCACAGCCGGCCGCTCCCCGCCGGGCCGAGTCCGTCCGGCCGCGAGCTGCCCCGACCCGACCCGGCCCGGCGCCTCTGCCGTGAAGCTCTCCTACACGGCCCTTGGTGGTAAGGTAAGCCGCCCCTGATTCCCCGCCAATCTGCTCGATTCCGTCGTTTGGAATGGTCGTCTATTCGTTTGTTTATTTAATTTATTACCGGTAGTATTCCCACAGCACGCGGGAGCTCGCTTTCATGCGATTTGTGTCGTGTGCTTGCTAGTTGCAACATGCATACCTGCTGTTACAGTTTACTCTGTGTCTCGTGACCATTCATACATGGAGATTGTTCAGTTGTTAGCACCAACGTCTTAAAAACCAATTCACAAATTTATTGCTCATGCATATCCTTATGCCCTTTCCAGTGACGGGAGAAGTTACACGGCAACGTGCTGATCGACCGAAATTTGGGTGGAATTCACAGTGTAGCTGCACGCTGCACGCCATGTCGGCGAGGCGGCATTTCGCTGTGTTCACCACCGCGAGCCTTCCGTGGATGACGGGGACTTCCATCAACCCGTTGTTCCGTGCGGCCTACCTTGCCAAGGATGGGGGTAGAGACGTCACCTTGGTGATCCCCTGGCTTTCTCTAAGGGACCAAGAGTTGGTTTACCCAAACAAGATTGTGTTTGATTCGCCGTTGGAGCAAGAGGGTTATGTTCGTCGCTGGATTGAGGAGAGGGTCGACTTCAGGCCATCGTTCAGCATCAAATTCTACCCTGCTAAGGTACACCAGTTCTTCCAGCCCAATGTGTTCTTAGGATCATCTTATCTTCTTCATGATTTACTTTGCACAGCTGGTTTCCTTCCAAATATATCTGACTGAAATTGATTACAGTTTAAAGAGAACTTTGATCCCTTGCTTGCATGAAGTTAAGCGCAATAGATGATGATTTGTTCTTGCTGGTGGTAGATCCTGTAGTTGTGGTCATCCATCTGGCAATATGTATATTCAGCCTCCAATTTGTAATTTGGTTTTGCTTTGAGGCTATTTGATTGAAAGAGCTCGGCCTTTTCTAATGATGCAGTTTTCTAAAGAAATGAGAAGCATTCTACCTGTTGGGGATATCACAGAATGCATTCCGGATGAAATGGCCGATATTGCTGTTCTAGAGGAGCCTGAGCATCTAAATTGGTACCACCATGGGCGAAGATGGAAAAATAAGTTCAGGCGAGTGATAGGTGTGATTCACACAAATTATCTAGCATATGTGAGAAGAGAAAAGAATGGACAAGTAATTGCCTGTTGCCTCCGATATGCGAACACCTGGGTTACCCGAATTTATTGCCACAAGGTAACATCCTGAATTTGTGCAGTCAAACATTCACCTCTGCTATGTAAATCGTATCTCTGTTCATGATGTCTCATTTATCTCAAGAATCAGGACCAAGCATGATGATTCCTATTCATAATCTCTGTCCATGCATGCCCACATGTATATCCTTCAGATATAAGATCAACAAAGTTCTGATGAGTTAGCCTTTTTTTATCTGCTGACCTCAGTGTAGTGAACGTAGCCATGATGACTCTATAGTAGTACAATGTTGACCTTATCATGTGAGACTGATATGGATAAAAATAGATATTTAATCAGAGACCATGAGAAAATGTGCACAAAAACTGCCTTGGAAATGCGGAAGAGATAAATATCATCTAACAGAGAATTTCTGCACTGCTAGGATGAATCAACAATCTGTAACATAACCTTTCTTATCCTGCAGCCCTGACCCAATAGTTGTTCCTGCTTTAGCCATATCAAAAGATCTTGTATTGTTGTCTAAAATTTTGCAAATATTGTATGCTGGATAATTACCATCTACCGCTTGAACTTTTGATCAACTGCGCCATATGTATTTTTTTAATATAATTTGGACATTGGTTTTAATTGGCAATGACTGTGTAGGAGTATGTGGTGAAATGCATACTTTTATGAGGTATATGGTGAATAAAAAAATAGGCATACTTCCAGGGTGCATTTTGCTTGTTCAAAATTTCTGAATATTTCTGTGACATGTTTGATGTTTTATGACATAACAGTAGTCAATTAAAAATAGAAAATGGAGGTAGCTTGAATTTTCCTGTCTGGATTTTCTTGCTTCCTTTGCCTTCTGCTCCATTACAAATTGTTGAAATTGAGTACCCTGTAATTCCTAGAACCCAGAATCATCCTGCCCTGTTCAGCTGAATCATACAATGCTAACTTTGGCTTGCAGATAATCAGACTATCAGGTGCCACTCAAGATTTACCCAAATCTGTTATATGCAATGTCCATGGTGTGAATCCAAAATTTCTTGAGGTTGGCAGGCTAAAATTGAAGCAGCTGCAGAATGGAGAGGCATCCTTCACAAAAGGGGCATACTACATTGGGAAGATGGTGTGGAGTAAGGGTTATAGGGAGCTTCTTGACCTTCTGTCCAAATATCAGAGCAGGTTAAGTGATCTTGAAGTAGATTTATATGGTAGTGGAGAAGATTCAGATGAAATCCAAGAATCTGCAGAGCGCCTAAGTTTGGCTGTAAACGTTCACCCTGGTCGTGATCATGCAGATCCATTATTCCATGAGTAAGTTCTCGTATTTACCAACTACTCCCTCCATTCACAAATATAAGATGTTTTGGATATTTCAATATGGACTACATACGGACTGAAATGAGTGAAGAAACACACTAAAACGTGTCTATATACACCCGATTCACAAAAAAAGGTTAGAACATCTTATATTTGTGAACCGGAGGGGGGGGGGTATTTCCTTGCATCTTCCTTATTTTCTACATTTTTTTTCTTTTTATTTGAAATATCATTTTGAAATCTATATATAGCTATATGTCACTGAAGACATAAGGGTTGTTTCTGTGTCACCCTTTTTTCAAAAGAAGATAAATACAAGCTTACTAGTTTAATCACAACTTGAGCACAAGGTACTGAATCAGGCTGGGGGGCAAATCTACAATGCTACTCCCTCCGTCCCGTAATATAACATGTTATTACAACCAATACCAATATTTATTGTTTGTAATGACATGTTATATTATGGGATGGAGGGAATAGATCATAGAAATGACATATATTATTTTGTTATTTATTTTTATATTCAGGATACTGCTATGGTTTGTGTTTTAAAACTTAACAGTGAATCACTTCATTTTCCAACAGCTATAAAGTATTCATCAATCCCAGCACAACAGATGTGGTCTGCACGACCTCAGCTGAGGCCCTTGCAATGGGAAAAATTGTTATCTGTGCCAATCACCCTTCAAATGAGTTCTTCAAGCAGTTCCCCAACTGCCGCATCTACAACAACGATGAAGAGTTTGTACAACTCACACTGAATGCTCTAGCAGAGCAGCCTACTCCATTAACCGATATGCAGATGTATGACTTGTCGTGGGAGGCAGCAACCGACAGATTCATGGAGGCTGCTGAGATAAACCTTCCTACAGCAGAGCCAAGAATCCAGCAAGCGTCCAAGACATACTTCCCCACTTTTCTAAGGACTCGTAAACTGAAGCAAAGTTTGGAGGATGCATCAGTATACCTGCACCAAGCACTCTCAGGGCTGGAGGTCACCCGTTGCGCCTTTGGTGCTGTTCCAAAGACACTGCAACCCGATGAGCAGCTGCGCAAAGATCTTGGCTTGGCTTCTCCCCCAAAGAGAAAAAAGCAGAAACAAAAGCTGATGACATGACACTGCAAGTTCGGCCCCGAGCTCCTAGTTGAATTGCATATTTGCCATGCGTGTACATTATTCAAAACTATGGATGAGTTAGTGGTTTTGTTTCAGTAATATTAACTCCGACGGCTGTGTACAAGGTAGGGTACATTGTAATGTAGATTGGGTAGGGGGAGATAGTCTGCTGAGAGTGCTGTAATTCTGGCATCGGTGTGTGCTTTTCTTCGGTTCTGTGTGAGATTTATTTTTGTCATCCCGCGTGTACATTATTCGACGACCTGGAAGAATTGGTGGTGCTTTTTCCAATTTTATTTTTACTCGGATCACTATGTGTCAAGTACAATGGTGGATTATTAGTAGATCGAGTGCTTGTCTTGGAGTGGGAAATATAGTGTGTTGAATATAATTCTGGCATCGGCCTGAGCTTCTTCAGGTCTTTGTGAGGTCTTTTTATACCCAACCTGCCCCGTATGTGTTAGCATGGTGGAATTTCTGCACAAACTGATGGACTAGCACGGAGATGATGAGATTGCCAGCTACTTAGGCAAAGTATAATACAAAAGTTATACTCTGTATTTCATAGAGGTTTACAGTAGTTGTGTGAATGTGTGGTATTATTTGAAAATGTGGAACAATTAGTGTCTTTTTCACATTTGTCCAGTCACATGAAGCATTACAAAATGAGATTGCAAGCTGCTACTTACAGAAAGCATTACAAAATGTTGTCTTCAACAGAAGAGGCTACAAAGACCACCAAAGATCCACACATGAGGCTTGACATAGCAAATTACGTGACTACTACCCATGTCGACGAACTCTCGAACCAAACTGAAGAAGACGATCTGACGTAACCAAACTGAAGAAGACAGTCTGACGATGTATAAACGGCAAAAATCGCGAGACTGTAAATCATCTGCTAAGGACTTTCACTGGTGTGTGGACATCGAAGTCGTTTGAACTGAATCCAGCACCGGGTCTTGCTGAAGAGATGTCTAGCGTATTTGAGCCCATTGAAGAGTTCTCGGCGCTCGAAGAGAAGTCTTGCCGATGCGGCCACCGTCGCCACTGCTGCCGACGACCTTGGCGAACTTGCCGAGATAAACATAACCCTCAACGCAGGGAGCGCCATGGATCGATCGATGGAGGGTGTCGTTGGTTTCGACTTGGAAGTTGGGAGACGTTGGCCTGGGTGAAAATCGAAGAGCTCTAGCCTCGATCTAGCTACCTGCCGCTCCACAATGCACAATGCGTTTGGCGCCTAGCTAGCTTATTTCACCGCAGTCTGGATCGTAAAAACTCTTTAATCTCTTATTACAGTCGAAATCAAAACTGAAAGCCAGCTGTCCAGCATGTATATAGACACTTGTTCGACGCAACATGATCCATGCTCGAGCCCCTTGCCGTGCGTGAGACAGAAAACGGTCGCCTTTTAAGCGGCTAGACAGATGATAGAGATAGATAGAGAGAGATAGAGATAGACAGGTCGACACGCACGGCGAGCTGGCCGCACGCAGTTCGCCGGAGATCGGGCCAAAAAGGCCCTCCCTCTACTCGATGAGGACAAGCGAGGAGTTGAAACTGAAGCTCCGGGGCCGCGCAGGCGCATCCGCAGCCGCTCTTGCCCGTGGCCCCACGTTCGCCCCGCAGGCGCCCGGCTGTACCGCGGGCGTTACCGCTCCGGCCGGGCTCGGCTCCGCCGCGAGCCACGCCACGCGCACCCCCCTGGCACGACAAGTGTCCTACCGGGCGGCGTCCCGTGCCCGCGCTTCCGAAAATACCCTTCGCCCCCACGCCTCGAAAACCGCGAGGGGGGCCTCCGGAGAGGGGCAAACTGTTTCTGTTGCGAGAGCGTGAGCGTCTCCTTCGTCGTCGATCGTGCGAGGCAGCGGCGAGCAGAGCGTGTCCTCGATCCCTCCTCGGCCGCGCACTCCTTGTAAGTCGCGCCCCTCTCCTCGATCCTCCTCCTCCTACGTGATCGTTTCTCTCACCAACACCAATTGACGAACGAGTCCGTGCGCGTGCGGGCGCTTCCTCTCAACTGACCAGTTCCTGGCTTCGGCGCCGGCGATGGACGCCTACTCGAAGGACTCGCTGCGCGGCGTCGGCGGCGGAGACGACGGCGAGAAGAAGGTGAAGCGCTCGGAGTCGGGTACTGAGGAGGTGGACCTTACCCTCGGGCTGTCGCTCGGGGGGTGGTTAGGGGCGAAGAGGAGAAGACTCGAGGGGCATGCCGGGTCCTCATCGGCGGCGCCGGCGCCACCCGCGCCTGTCGGGACAAACTCATCGCAGGGGACTGGTTTCCCTCCGAATGGCGTCGCCGTGGAGCCCTCAGCTTTGCTGCGTGCGACCTTGAACCCTTTCCCTGGGAGCGCCGGCGCCGCTGGGGTCCAGCCGTCGGCGACCCCTTTGATCAGCAGCATCAAGCAGGAGCCCGTGGAAGGTGCGTCTTTCTTCGTGTTTCCATAATGCTATATTTGTCCTTTGCTACACAAATGTGGTAGAGTAGCACGTATTTGTTGCTCCGTTAATGGTATTTTTTGCTCAATTAATCTCGTGGGCTGGTGCATACATCTCACATATTGTGCTAGTTAATTAGGTCAGGGGTAACGGCAGATGAATGCTTTATATTTATCCAGTATAATAGACATGAATTGTTTAATCGTTCTTTTTTAGATAAAATGTTGTAAGGCTGGTTTGAGATCCATGGGAGTGCCTCAACTTGTTTCTCGCAGTCTCACGGTTTCCCCATCCGTATCCGGGCGTATACTTTGTTCGCGTGGCATGTCAGCGTGGCAGTGGCTGGGAGTGTGTGGGGGCGGTCCGCATGGCATGACAGCGCGGCGATGGCCCACATGTCAGTGGTTGTGAGTGAGTGAGGCGCTAGCTGGGAGTGTGTAAGGCGGTCCGCATGGCATGACAGGGCGACAATGGCCCACATATCAGTGTCTGGGAGTGAGTGAGGCGCTAGATGTCCTGTGTGTGATGTTTTTTTTTCTGCACACAACTCCTGAATTTTAATTAAATACCGTCGCCTGGTGGGGCCTACTGCTAGTGAACAGTATAAATAAAATTGGACTAGAATTTTTCTTTAGATAATTCTTTGAATTTTAATTTAAACAGCCACCTTATAGGCCCCACCGATTAGTGAGAAGTACAAATGAAACTGGACTGGAAAAATTGCAGTGGTGGGGTTTTGAACAAACGATCTGCTGGTCTAACGAGCAGCCGTCGCTAACCACACCACGTGACGTGACAGCTTTTGTTTTAAAATGGACTACCAGATTTTATTTTATACGTATATTATAGAAGAACAACACACATTAAAGATGGAAATGGAACAAGATATTAAAGGAACCGGATGTTCAAAGCAGGGACCTCTCGGTGCTACCAATGCGTTTGTGTGCTAACCAACAGGTAAGACGCCACTTAATGCTTAATAATGAGATAATTTACAGTTTAAGATTTAGGGAATATGCTAGTTCATTTGAAACCAAATGTTCAACATGTTTTTGAAAAAAGTTTCACATGTATTATAAAATTTTAAACATTTTGGGAAAGATGTTTGTCATGCATTAATTTTTTTGACAATGTGTATTAAAAAAGTTATTGGGTAAAATTAATCTAAAATTTCTACAAACACCTTTAACATGTCTTAATACATTTATGGAGTTTACTGTTATTACACAATTATTTTTAATACACGGTGAATAGTTTTCAAAAACATAACACTGCCAATTTTTTTGTAATTATGTATTTTGAAAATACAATGAAGATACACAACAATTGCCCGTTCTTGTGGTCCTAAACGAAGACACACGAATTTGCACAATAATTTTTAATACACGTTGAACTGTTTTACATCCACATAAATCTTAGAAGAAAAAAAAATATGTTTACCTCTTCAAAGTACACAAGCAGGGAATATGAGACTAGTTCAGACACTCCCAGTGAACTCACGTGTGAGCATAGGTGCAACACACTTTGGTAAATAGAGTTGGGGCTTGCCATTTGTCAATTGTGTAAATTGTCAAAAACCATCACAATTGTGTCGCTCATTGCGAAAACTCACCATTTTCATTAAAAAAATTGGAAAACACCGATTTTCTGTAATCGTATTGCCAAAAGCACTAACCGGTCGATTAATAGCCATTTCATGCAAAGTATGACAGATGGGGCCCACTTTCAGGAGTGACGTGGCACCAAAAATTAACGCCGTCGGCTGAAACGTTAAGTTAACAAAAGGGCTCACTCGTCGGCACAATTGTTCATTTTATCGAATACGTTGTGTGCAGCGATCGGCCGCTGCTCGCGCCACGCGTACCGCACGGCTCCGCGCCGCCGTCCGTCGATGGACTCCGGCGAGCCGAGCATTGCCAGCCCCGCCTCTAGCGCCGGTCTCCTCCTTCCTTCCCCACCCCTGAGCTCCATCTGCCTCGTGCCCGACGCAGGCCATGGCCTCCGCCACGACCTCCCTGCCAATCGCCGCTGCGGGCCGCAGAAGCCGGCGGAGCTGGTGGTGGTGATATGGATAGGTTGAGCAGGGGCGTAGGGCCAGGAGGCTGCCGCGGCCGTGTTGCCGGAGTCGACGTGTTGCGGCGCGCCATGGACGGCGGGGCGCTAGGGGGAGTGGCGTGAGTGGCCATGGCTAGGATCTTGTCCAGCGTGTGTGTGGCGTCGTGTCGGAGCCAATGAAGGAGTCGAGGAAGTCGATGGTGCAGTGCCGTCGACAAATTTTGGAGACGATGACGTCCGGCCGGAGAGGAGGAAGAAGACCTGCGAGTGGCGACCGGGACGCGTCCGTCAAATTCAAGGTGCAGGAGGACGTAGGGGAGGAGGGCGATGTTCCTGGACATGGGTGCGAGGTCGACAGAGGCCGTTAGTCGCGCGGTCTACGGTGGTTGTGCTCAGGCGGAGCTCTCTTTCTCTCCGGACAGAAAAAAAAGGAAGGGGAAACCGCATGCTCTCCAACTCTGGCGAGACACGACTGTCGCCTTGCTCTGCTCACGGCCTAGCTCGCCGGCCGGCGGCGCTCCGGCGGGTGCGGCTGCCAGTGGTCTCGTGCGTGGTGGCGGATCGAGGCGGTGGCTCGTGGGGAGATAAAGAGAAAGGAAAAACAATCTTTTATGTTTTCTTCCTATGACAAATGGACCCCATATGGCAGCAACGTTGACTGACTCGGTCCAGTCGAACCAGGTCAATGCGAGCCACGTTAACTGCCACGTTGCACTGACTGGTGGGGATGAGACGTCAGGTTCGCTGTCAAAACGCGTTCAATCGATCAGTTAGTGCTTTCGGCAACGTGATTACTGAAAATCGGTATTTTCAGCAAACTTTTATGAAAACGAGGGTTTTTCGCACTGAGCGACGTAATTATGGTGGTTTTTGATAATTTACTCTTGTCATTGAATAAAGTAGTACTTCGTATGGGGTAAGGCGCCCTAGTTCAGGAGTATAGCTAGGCCGCTAGATCTTAGGTGTATTATTATTTTTGAATAATGACACCCAAGAGCATCGACAAGCTATAAGAGCCTAAGGGGGTGTTTGTTTCCAGGGACTTTTTTGTGTAGGGACTAGAAAAAGTCCCTCTTAGAGACTTTTTTTTACCAAACGGGAGGGACTTTTTAGGGAGTAAACTAGGCATTTGGGACTAAATGAAGAAGACTCTCAAGGAGAGTCTTTTTTTGGACTTTTGGGACTTTTCCAACAATGCCCCTCCATGCATTCAATGGCCCGCCACTCCATGATGTTGTTTGATTGTTATTTTTTTATATACTAGGGGCAACATGGTCATTTAATAACCTCTAGGAAGGGACTAGGGACTTTTTAGTCTCTGGAAACAAACATGGAGGGACTTTTTAGGGACTAGAGACTTTTTAGTTGGGACTAGAAAAATTCCTAGGACTTATGAACCAAACAGGGCCTAAGATGATGTATCATCATCGATGTTTCCCACCCGGGAATTGTATTACAGCTCGTTTGGCTTGCTTATTTGATAACTTATACATCATAATGGATTTATCTTGTTTACAATTGTTTGCATGTCAGTGTCTACTAGGACACTGTCATGATTTGTGTATCATTTTAGAAAGATGGAAAATCAAGGTAAAATCAGGGTGTGAGCTAGTTGCTTGGATGGGCAATCGCCATCCTCAGCCTCGCAAGCAATTATTAGCTCGCTACTTTTTTTGGCAAAGAGGCCAAATTCATGTATTGAAGTGAACCAACCCTAGAGGACCATCCCTAAAGAAGCAGCAAATTATGCACATGTCCTTCAGGAAATCGATGCCGTGAGCAAAACTCAATATTCCCTCTATACCTCTGAAACACCACCGGAGTCGTGGAAACATTGTTGATGTAGTGGCCGACAGGTCATTGGCTAGTCCAAAAGGCGTAAGAAGAACAGATCACGACAAAAGAGGGCTGGATGACCATCGTAGATCCCGACGGATGGGTTGGGGGAGACCTCATCTCACTAGCTCATGACGAAGCTGAAGCTAGTCGAAGTTCATTGGTTGAAGAAGGAGCTAGAGGACCAAGACATGAAGCGCTTCGATGATTGGAGAAGGAGCAAGATATGAAGCATGTCGTCTATTCCACTCGACGACACCTTCGAAGACCATCTACAAAACACGAGGAGATAACATATCCACAACACACTGGAAGAGCAATGACCAGAGCCACCATTGATAGTCTCCAACAAGGTGGACCAGAAGTAGGGGAAATATTATGCTTATCACGCATGCCGCCGCCACCACCATCGTCGTCGTCAAGGAACCAAACCCTAAATCCAAGACCCCACGTGGTAGATGGAACGATGGACGGAGGAGCCTCGTCGACACATGTAGTGGGTGAGGCGGGGCGCCTACCCGTCGAGAGGAACAAAGCAGAAACAACTCATTAGCATGTATGTGTGATGTAAGAATGATGCTTAGTCGAATGTGTTATTGGATTTCGATACAAAAATTTGACACGATATATACCACTGTCGGACTACACAAATGAAGTTGAACACCTATCGAGGTCTATGTAATTAATGAACAATTGGGGCAGCTGCCATGATGCTCTACATGTCGGTGTACCCATGCTACACATGTGTGCTTGCTAACCTAGTTTACCATTTGCTCAGACATGGTATCTGATTCCGGTGCCCGATTCAACATATTATTTTTTGACACATAAAAATAACACCCTAGATACTCAAATCTGACATGGATTTGGGTGTCGGCATGACAATCATAGTTGGACATCCATCGAGGAACCAACTAGACCCTGTTGGGCAGACTAGGCCCAATACTTTTCATTTGATCGTGTCTTGTGATACACATGACACTTACATCAACATTTATTCAAAGGCGGTACATGATTCCATTGCCCTATTTGACATGGTGTAATTGGACACCACAAATAGCACCGAACTTCCACAAATTTCGGATGTCATATTCGACAACCAAAATTGGAAACCTGCCAAGGTCTATTGCTAATGAACAAAGTAGAAGTTGGTGGCCATTCTAGTCCTGATGCTCACCATACTAGTATACCTTGCGACCCCAATGTGGTTAGAGTACGTAGCATCAATGGTTGTCATTTCGTTGTATCTCGTGAATCACATGATGCCATGGATGTGGTGCATGATTTCTGAGACTTACTCGACATGATAATGTCAAACACGAGAAATAACGCTCAATACCAAACGAATCCAGGTGGTCATATTCGGAAATAAAAGTTTAAAACCCATCGAGGTCTATCACCAAGGAACAAGTTTGAAAGCCGTCGACCATCCTAGTGTGGATGTTTGTCGTTCCGACAGTTCTGGCATACCGTGAGATGTTGATGTGCTTGATAACTAGTGCAACATTTTACTCATCTGGCAAAGTAGCATGAATGCTTTCCATTTATTTGTATCTTGCAAAGCACAAGATACTTGGTCAAACATCTCTGCGGAGGTGGCACACGGTTCTGGTGCCGTATTTGGTTTTTAGACATGGCAAATAACGCTCAAATCCAATACAAATTCGAGCGCCATATAAGGAATACGGATGTTCAAAACCCATTGAGGTCTATCACCGAGGAAAAGTCAAAAGTCATTGGCCATGCTAGTGCGGATGCTGGCCGTTTCGGCATATCTTGCGACTCCAATGTGGTTGTTTAACTAGTGTGAAGTTTTACTCATTTGGCGAAGTAACATGAACACTTGAACACTTGCCATATCTATGTATCTTGCGAAGCACATGAACTTGGTCAAACATCTCTCCAGAGGTGGTACATGATTCTGGTGCCGTATTTGGTTTCCAGACATGGCAAATAACGCTCAAATCCAATACAAATTCGGGCACTATATAAGGAATACAGACGTTCAAAACCCATTTAGGTCTATCACCGAGGAACAAGTAAAAAATCATTGGCCATGCTAGTGCGGATGCTTGCCATTCAGGCATATCTTTCAACTCCAATGAGCTTCTTTAACTAGTGTGAAGTTTTACTCATTTGGCGAAGTAACACGAACGCTTGCCATATCTATGTATCTTGCGAAGCACATGATACATGGGCAAAGATTTCTCTGGAGGTGGCGGTTCTAGTGCCTTATTTTGCATGAAATTGTCGGACAGGCAAATAATGTCAACATGGCGGTCCTATTTGGCAACTGAAGTAACCCATCATGGTCTATCACTGGGGAACAAGTTGGAACACCGTCGTCCATCCTAGTGCGGATGCTCACCGCTCTAGCAAACCTTGCGGTGGTGATGTGCTTGTTTACCTTCTGTGGCATTTACTCGTTCAGCAAAGTAGCATGAACACATGACATTTCTCTGTATCTTGCGGAACATGTGATAGTTGGTCAAACATTTCTCTGAGGTGGTACACTGCTGCCTTCCGACAAGAAATTGTTGGACATGAAAAATGACACTCAAGTATGACACAAATTTGGGTTACCGTATTCGGTAACCAAAGTTGGAAACCTGTTAAGGTCTATCATTGAGGTACAAGTCGAACAATGTCAACAATCCTAGCCCCAATGCTCGGCATTTCAGTGTACCTTGTATCACATATGTGCTTGGTTACCTAGTATAACATTTTTCTCATTTGGAGAAGTAGCATCAACGCTTTTCCATTTCGTTGTTTCTCATGAAGCACATGATACCCATTCAAACATTTATTTGGATGCGGTACATGATTTCAGCAACCTATTCGACATGGTATTCTTGGACACGATGAATAACACCCAAATCCAAGATGAAACACATGATACCTAGTCAAACATTTATCCAAACGTGGTACATGATTTCATTGCCTTATACAACATGATTGTTGGACATGGCAAGTAACGCTCAAATCAAATCCAACACAAATTTGGACTATCATATTCGAAAATCAACGTTGGAAACCCGTGATATGTCGGTTAGGAACAAGTTGAACGTCGTTGACCATCCTAGTCCCGACGATCACCATTTCATTGTATCTTGGCGATCCCGATGAGTTGTTTACCTACTCAACATTTACTCAGACACGGTACTGAATTCAACAATTGAAGTTGGACAACCGTAGAGGTCTAAATCATATAGGAACAAGTTCAACATCGTTGGGCACGCTAGCTCCGACGCTCGTTATTTCGGTAGACCTCGCAATGCCCATATGCTCGCTTGCTAGTCCAACACTTAATAAGACGTGGTAGAGGATCTCGGTGCCTTATCCACCATGATATTGTTGGATACGTCAAAAGCACTCTAATCCAACACGGATTCAGAGTGTCAAACTAAAAAAATGGACACCCTAGAGGTCTATCATTGAGGAACAAGTTAAATGACGCCCGCCTCATGGTCCCGACACTCAAGAATCCGTTATACACATATGCGCTCAACATGGACTCAAACATAGTATTCGATTTTGGTGCCTCATATGGTATGTATTTTTAAACAAAAAAACAACACTAAAATCCAACATGGATTTAGGGATGTTGACTTGGAAACCAAAGTTTGGCAAGGATGTCCGAGCAATGCTGGAGATGTTTGTTGTACGGTAGTACCGTGATTGTTTGGCGCACCAACGATGCCGTATCAAGCACCTTTTACGTTGTGAAGCATATGTGCTTGCTTAGCTAGTCTAATATTTTCTTGGATGCGGCAAATAGCATTCAAATCCACACGGATTTGGAGTGTCGGAATCAGCAATCAAAGTTGACACTGATGTCCGAGCAAAAAGCCATTTCGAGCATGGATTTCGGCAGCCCCTTTACCACCACCACTTTGTCGTCGGCCAGAGACCAAATCACACACGATTGGTTGCGAGAGTGCAAGTGAGCAAAGCAACCCCGCCCCTTCTCCACGACTAGATCCCCCCAAAACATGCTTCCATACGATGCACATTATTCCCTTTTGTTTCTTTGCCTTTAATATTTACGTCAACATGATTCCCCCCCCCCCCCCCCCCCCCCCCCCCCCCCGCGGTAACATAATTATAAGATGTTTTCTGCCATATACTCCCTCCGTACGTGTAGTATTTGTCCTATTGAACGTGTAGTTGAACAGGAACTGCAGAGATAGCAATAACTGACTATGCTAACTCCTGCAGCTAGGTTTTGCCGACGCAGTATTTAATCCTCTAATAAATGATAAGCTGCATTATCGTGGTACTCCTAGTTCCTAAATCTGTGCTCCCGATGCATATGCTCATGTATATATCGCCAGTACTAGTGCGAGTTTTACATTTTTTAATATACGTATAATAGAGAGAGAATACTGTGCCTTTTCTTTTCTTTTGAGAATCGTGTTGAGTTTTACTTGGGAAATACAGTACTTAACGGAAGAGGGAAAAAAGAACAAACGTAAGGCCATGCACCATGGACCGTCACTTCTTTGTGTTTCTCGAGCGGGCGGCTCGTACGGCCGGCCTTGCTGCCCATGGCAAAATATTGTGATTGCTACACAAGCCTTTTTTAGGCCATGGAACTTTCCAACTATGTTGTGGAACAATGTTAAACTGAATTAATGTTGGCTGCGCCCAGATTACTTAGAAAACTAGTGTTAATTCAAGCACTTGATGCTAAACTGAATTACCAATCAGGCTCTTCTGTACGTGCTGGTTCTTGTTACATGTATGCCAGGCATAGAAAGGCTTCGATCTTGTTAAACTGAATTACTAAGCACCAACTAGACCTTGTTGTACATATGATGATCCATTGCCATGCATAGAAGGGCTTTGTTTTTCAATTTGTCAAGGTCAGTTCATCTAATTTTTTTGGACTTCGATCTTTTTGTAAAATTCATAGAACTTGTAGGCCACCTGGTACACCAATCCTCGTTGTACAACAACTACTGATAGATTCGGACTGTTCTATACATGCTGTTGTTCAGAGGCGGTTGGTTCTTATTCTACTATCAGATTTGCTTCTGTTGATCCCTATTGTATTTGTTGGTGTCTGATCTTACAGGAACTGCTAGGGCTGATGGGGGGAGCCTGTCATCGGCTGTTGTGCCCAGGTCTGTGGGTACAAACGGCGTCATGCCAACCACTTCTTCTTTAGCATCAGCGGTGATGATGGCCGCAATCCTTGGTACTAGGGGTGCTTCACAGAGAGCCCTGGCGCGGGAGATGCCACTGGTGTGGACGAGCGGGCTCCACAATGGCATGAGGACTGTAGGCTTTCTGTACCAGTACAGCAGAGTTGACGAGCTGAGGATCATGTGTGTGTGCCATGGTAGCTTCCTCACTCCAGCGGAGTTTGTGGAGCATGCTGGAGGCGGCCGAGTCGCCAACCCGCTGAGGAGCATCATTGTCAAGACCCCGTCTTGGCTTTAGACCGGCGCGGCGGCGCATGCATGCATGCAGATGAGATCGTCCAAGTGTTAAGCTTATTACCTTCGAACTAGAAATCTCATCATGAGCTAGACTGCATCTATCTATGTTACAGACTTTACATTACAGTACTTATTACCTGAACTGAAGACATGGTGGGAGATTTGCTCCGGCAGACAACTTAATAGCAAACATAAAGACAGATTGAACATTACTCGTTGTTCTGGTCATCGCTTGTTTCCCGTATTGTTTTCCTGTACTGTTTCATCTTCCTGTCAGCAGCTTACCTTGTTAGAAGATGCACGGACACAAGTGGTGGAAGATCTTAGTTAGAAGACACAGGTTAGCCTCTTAATTAATGTTAAGCGCTTGTGGTTGGTAGCATCCATGTGGCGATATGCATATTTTGGCTCTTAATGTTCGCGTTTGCTAATTAGTGGCTGAAAAAGATTGTGGCGTCAGTCAATTCTCCGAGGCTGAAGGCGGGGGTGGGTTGAGGAGCGCCGATCCCGGCGAGACCATGCCATGGTCGAGAAGGAGCCGGCGCGTGAGCGAGTCCGAAACTTGACGGGTGCAGGTCAAGGAGTGTGGGGTCACTGGAAAATCTGTTTGGCGGTGAGGTTTAGAGGGATAGCCTGGGGCGGCGGCAGCACGGCGGTGGGGTGACGGGTGAGGCTAGGGGAGGGCGGTGCGGCGAGGTGGTCGGGGGAGCGCAAACGGCCGCGGGTGGTGGCGGCAGGTGGCCCGGCCGGCGGTACGTGGGGGAGGGAGAGGAATGTTGGCTGGAGGAGGAAGATGGATAGTAGGCCGTTGGGTTTTGATCGGACAGATGACATTTAGATCGGGAAATTGACTGATGGCAAAGAAAAATGCAGGTACCCGACAGATCGGCGCTCCCCTTAATGTTTCTTTGGTTTTGCTTTGAGGTTATTTGAAAGAGCTCGGGCTTTTGTGTGCAGGAGTTTTCAAAAGAAATCAGAAGCATCCTACATGTTGGAGGTATCACAGATTGCATTCCGATGTGGTTGATATTGCCGTTCCAGAGGAGCTCGAGCATCTAAATTGGCACCACCATGGGCGAAACATGGAAAAATAATGTTGCTTATATAATGTTGAACTTACAATCTGAATGTGGTACGTCTAAAAATATCCGCTTATATAATTATCACATGGAGTCTATGACAGAACGTGAACAAAAAGTGCCTTGGAAATTTGGCATAGCCTGCTATCGCACCTTTTCGTTTGGCATAGGAAAATGGAACTTTTGCACTACCGAGATAATCCAACTCTCTTTAACATAAGGTAAATGTTTGGGGCCAGAGCGCCGGCCGAAGTGTTCGGCCGGTCTCACGCGCGAGGCCCGATTAAGTGGGATCTACGGCTTCCCCACGCGTACGTTTTATTAGTGTGGACCCGCACACCGCTTTGACCTCTCAATCCTTATCCCCTCAAACTCGTCTCCTTCCCTCTGTCTCTCTCTCACACACATCAGCCATGGAATCCGCACAACGTTCTGTGAGCTTTTTCACTGCAGAACAACTCCAGGCCCCCCGTTGCTGCGAGCACCTCCACAGCCGCCCAAAAACAGAAGATCACCGCTGGGCGTGGTCCCCGTTTTGCAACTCCGGCGACCCTGGGTACACCATATCGCCGGTGTAGATCCACCCATTTTTTGATTGCCATCGGCTGTAGCTTTTTGGATCACCAGTTGTATCTTTTTCTGCCTATGGTTGCATCCTTTTACAAATTATTATGTTCCAACCCCTCCCAAATTGCTTGTTTTGATTGAATCACCATTGACGTTTTGCTACAACCAGCGAGGTGATGTGCTGGAAGCAGCACCAATTGGTGCTGGAACTGAAGCGCGCCTCACCAGCGACGTGATTTTTGCTGGAACCAGCCGTGCTGGAACCAGCGTAATTCTTTGCTGGAACCTGCTAGTTCCTTTGCTACAGTCAGACCTTTTGGATCTTTTGCACCCGGCGTCACGATTTGCTGGAATCGGCGTCACTTTTTTGGAAGTACCCGTCGCAAGATCAATGAAATGCTGCAACCAGCGTGATATTTTGCTGGAACCGAAGACTCAAGGTGTTGCGACTGGGCGATCAGTGACGGGAGACGGTGGTATTTTTGCTGGAATCATGGAATTTTTTGCTGGAACCTTCCCCAATTTTTGCTACCACAGTCTATTTGGTTGGTTTGCTAGAACTAGCGCCCTTTTTTTGCTACCATTTGTTTTTTGTTTTGCTGGAACTAACATTCTTAATTGCTGTCATCGTGTTGATTTTTGCTGAAACCAGCATCAGTTTTTGCTACAAGTAACCAGCCGAATGCTACAACCGGTAGCTATTTTTTGCTACCATCGTCTTGATTTTTGCTGGAACCAGCATCAGTTTTTGCTACAAGTAGTCAGCCGAATGCTACAACTGGTAGCTGTTTTTGCTACCATCGGCGACGGCCAAGGTGTGACGGCAGCGGCGGTGCCGTTTTTTAGCTGCAACCATCCAACCTAGTGTTTTTAGCTGCAACCATCCAGCCTGGTGCTGGAACCGGCAAAATCAGTGCTACAACCCTCGAAAATGGCCATTTTTTTGCTGCAACCGACGACTAGAGCAGCTATCTCCGGTGACGGCGGCGGGCCGCATTTTTTTGCTGGAACCGCCGACTGCAGCAGCTACCACCGCGACCGGCACGAGGCGAGCTGTGCGGATTTTTCTGAGTGCGGCGACGAGGGAAGACCAGCGGCGGCACGAGCTGTGGATCTAGACAGGTACTGGGGTCACGAGATTGACGAAGCGATCTGTGCGGGAGGATTTCCCCCTTTTTTCTGTGAGGGACCCGCGATATCGTGCACGTACAATTGGCGTGATCGAACGGTTGATAGCCGACCAGCCGAAAGTTTCGGCCGGCGGACCGGCGCCCATCACTGCCCTTAACATAACCTTTCTTATCCCGCAGCCCTGACCCAGTAGTTATTCTTGCTTTAGTCACATCAAACATCTTGTACTATTTTGTTCCTTTTTTTTTGTAAAATCTGGTATGCCGTATAGTTACCATTTACACAGGACCTTTTGACCAAGCGAGCCTATGTGATTTTTGAATAATTTGAACATTAGTCTTGACTGGCAATGACTAGGTAAGAGAGTGTGGTGATACTCGTACTTTCAGTTATGAGCTAGGATGAGTAAGAAATTGGCATACTTTCACGGTGCATTTTGCTTGTTCAACTTTTTCAAACATTTATGTGACATGTCTCTGAACATCTTACTTGTTCAACTTCGTCCGGATTTTCTCGCTTCCACTGTATTCTGCTCCATTACAAATTGTTGAATTTGAGTACCCTGTAAGACCTAGAACTCAGAGACACACTAACCTGTTCGGCTGAATCATTCAATGCTAACTTTGGCTTACCTGAAAACAGATAATCAGAGTATCAGGTGCCACTCAAGATTTACTCAAATCTGTTGTATCAATGTCCATGATGTGAATACAAAAAAAATTAGGTAGGCAAGCTTTAGTTGAAGCAGCTCCAGAATGGAGAGTTAGCCTTCATAAAAGGGGCATACTACATTGGAAGATGGTGTGCAGTAGGGTTATAGGGAACTTCTTGACCTTCAGTACAAATATCATAGTAAGGATTATAGGAAGTAGTAGAGTAGATTCAGATGAAGTGTGAGAATCTGCAGAGCGCTTAAGTTTGTCTGTGAAGGTTCACCCTGGATGTGATCATGCAGATCCCTGTTCCATGAGTGAGTTCTCGTATTTACCAATACTTTCTAGAATCTTCTTATTTTCTATTTATTTTAATTTTTATTCAAAATATCAGTTTGAGATATATGTGTAATATGTCCTGGTGAAGATATATAGAAGGTTGATTCTGTTTAGCCCTTCTATTAAAAACTGAGCTTACTGATTTTATCACAACCTGAACACAAGTTACTTGATCAGGCATAGGAAGGATCTACAGTGCTAGATCATAGGAATCACATAATACATTCTGCTATATTCAATATACAGCTATCGCTTTTGTTATTAATACTTACTAGTGGAGCACTTTCTTTCCCAACAACTATAAAGTACTACCTCTGGTCACAAATATAATATGTCCTAACTTTTTTCTGAATGGATGTATATAGACACGTTTTACTGTGTTTGTTCACTCATTTCAATCCGTATGTAGTCCATATTGGAATATCCAAAACATCTTATAATTATGAAGGGAGGGAGTATTCATCAACCCGAGCACAACAGATGTGGTCTGCACGACCTCTACTAAGGCCCTGCAAGTTTTTGCTATTAATACTTACCAGTGAAGCCGAGGATCTATATAAAAGTTACTATTCAAGATTTTTAAAGCTGCAGACTTTTTCGTCCAAAAGAACACTGAAGTCGTTTTTTGCAAAACTTCATACGCTTGCCATGTTTGCCACACACACAAAAAATCAGAATTGTTTGATTTTTTTTATATTTAAACTTGAAATGCTATATAGGGTGCACCTAGAAGTATGTTTCGAAATCCACGTGATGTCCCTATCATTGACTGCAAAAGAATCCAATTCGGGGTGTTTCTGAGAGAGGGGTTGCTCCAACTAAGAGTCATGCCAAAACAGGACAGAGCTAGGATTGCCCACTTTGAAAGTTGCAGGATCTTTGAAAATGTGAATAAGTTCAAGCAAATTCTTTGTAATGCCCAGACAATTAAGCTACAGTAACCCTCTACTAATGATGCCACATCACCATGATTACTATTGTTAAACTCGCGTTTATTCAAAACCGATTAAAATTTAAAATAAAGTCAAACGGTAAAAGTTTTCAAACATTAAAACTAAAATGTTCTAGATGTGGCAAATAATTTATAAGTAATAGTGGTGGAGAACCCACATTTTTATAAAATGTTCAAATGCACTAAATTAAATAAAACAGTAGCAAAACAATTAATTAAATGCTTTTTGCAATTAATAAAATGTTAAAATATTTTATTTAGTTGCCCAAAATTAATGGAGCAGTAGCATAATTATTAATACTGAATTCGGACTTGCTTTTATATTTATAAAACTACTATAAATCAAAATGAAATAAAAATAGAAAAGAAAAGAATAAATAAAAGGAAAATTAAAACAAAAGACAAAAAAGGAACCCCCCCACTGCGCCACGGCCTAGCTGGTCTCTGGACCAACCAGGTCGGCCCAATCAAAACCTCCTCGCCCTTCCTTGTTCCTCGGGTGTGTCCGACCGAGCGCCAGCGCACGCTCGTCGCCGCCCGACCCCCTCGCTGGCGGTGGCCGGGAGGATATGGCCTCCACATCCCCTTTCTCCTTGGGCCCTCTCCCCACTTGCCCCCTCGCGCTCTCCCTCGCCCACTCCACCTCTCCCTCCCCCCTCAGATCCACCTCGCCCGCACCTTTCCTTCTCAGCGCGCACCTGAGCCGCACCGCCATGGCCGTTGTCGCCCTCGCGCTCCCTGTTGCCCCCGAGCCCAGCTAGTTCGTCCACAACCCCCGCCATGCTCGACTATGACGTCTGCGCTCACCGGGTTGAGTTCAGAGCCACCGCGGCGTCGCCCACGACATCGTCTGCGCCCACCAGGAGATTAGGATTCTCTGACACTCTTAGTTTCGATGGCACAAATTTTGATGTTTGGGTTATTCACATGCTTAATCTCTTTAGGTTCATGGACCCAAATTTAGAGCGAATTATAGATATGGGTTTTTCTCCTCCAAAGGATCCTCAAAGATTATCTATCGAGGATGAGAAAAACTCTTATCTCAATGCTCAAGCTTTTAATGTGCTTTTCGATGCTTTGAGCAATGCAGTGATACTTCAACTCATGTCGTTTCGGGATGCTCATGAGTTGTGGACAAAGCTTCAAGGTAAATATGGTGTGCCCAAGATTTGTGGGGATAATTGTTCTCCCTCCACCTCTGGCCCGTGGTGTTCTCAACTTCTTCTACTTCACCTACACGTGGATTGCCACAAGGTAATGATCGGGTGAGTAGTGTTGGTCATTGCAATTGCAATGATGATAGTGTGGCTATTGTTGATGATCCTTCTTGACTATCTTATTGCAATGCTCCTTCTTTGGACTTCAACACTTCGATCTCTCTAAATGTTTTACATGCTTGTGTTGATTGTCCTTGCATATCATGTAGAAATTGCTTGAACAAATCTCAAGATGATATGCTTGCTATGTCTTGTTGCCATGATAAAAATGCCTCTATTCCCTCGAGTTATTGTGCTAACAATGTAGAGGAAACCCAACACTACAAGATGTGGTCTTAAATGGTGCTTCAAGGGATCTTACATCATCATCTATTGCTTGTCACTTTTGCCTTATGGCTAAGGCTTTGAAGGTATCTCCTACTTCGAATCCCAATATATCTCTTGATGATGATGTTGGTGTTGATGATGATGTTGATAATGATGAAGAGAATGGTAATGTTGCCTCCTTAAAAATTAAGGGGGGAATGATTTTTAAAGCTCTTTATAAAAACAAAATTGCTTGTTCCAACTTCATGGAAATCATGCCTATTGTCATTGAGGGCAAGAAACACATTGAGGAGTTGGAATCTCATCTCGAGGAGCATGAGGCCACCATTGATAAAATGGAAGCTCATGAGCGTGATTATGCTAATGAGATCGCCAAACTATCTCAAGCTCTTAAATGTGAAAAAACCACCAGTGAATCTCTTGAGGAGACTTTTGCTCTAGAAATATCTAGAGTGAGAGAATCTCATGATAGAGCTCTTGAGGTGGCCAATGATTTCAAAACTGAAAATGAGAAGCTTGAAGTTTCTCATGTCAAACTCCTTGAGGACTTTGGGCACCTCGAAAATGGCTCAAGGTTCATTAAGAGTGAGCTCATCAGACTCACCGAGTCTCATGCACAACTTAAAGCTTCATATTCAAAAGAGCTTGCCAAAGTGCCTTCTCCTCTTATTGTTAATGATTATGCTTGTTGTTGGGGTAGTATTGGGGGTTGTGGATCAGTGAATGTTCGGATTGCAGGCTTCGGTGAGCATCCTCCTTGTCGGGTCATAATCTCTTATTTTCCTTTTTCTGGCTGCTTGCAGCTAGTTATCCCCATCCATTTATCGATCCTACGCCGTGAAGATCGGACCACCCCTTGAACACCCTATTCTTCGAAGACGGTGTCGCATCATCTGGTATTTAGAGCAAGGTTTACACGGTAGGATTTGTATCCTTGTAGCTAGATATATCCTTTTTAGTTTGGTTTTCCCCGCCCTAGAGTCCAAAGCCAAAAAGACAAAAAAAATCAAGCCTTTGTTTGTTGAGATCTAGTTGTTTGCTTTCTTCTTTGTGTTTGCACCAAGTTCTATCCAAAGTTGTTGCTGTTTTCTTTGAATTTTGATGTTGGATCTTTTGTGTTGCAAAAAGAGAAGGCAAAAAAAGTGGAAAAACCAAAAAAAGAGAGAAGAGAAAGTGTTGAGCAAGTGTACAATCATATTTAGTTTGGTGAGAAATTTCAGAAGTTGTAGTGGCAAGTGTTGCAGCTCAGATGTGGTGCAAGGATCTACAATTTATTCTTGTTTATTTGGTTTGCATCGATTGGATCTCAGCACTCGCGCTCCTCATTTTACCCCAACCAGATACACCTAGAAACCGTAAGCTTCCTTCTTTTCATTCGCCCGTCCACTCCTGATTTTCTACCACCGCACAGCCGCCAAGGAATCATTAGAATTTGGGTAAGCCAGAGGGTGAGCTCAGTGTTTTCCACACACACACACACACACACACACACATTGTCCACTTGTTTCCGAGAGTTAACATGACAGGATCCAACTCGAGTGTACATGGACATCAACATGTGGAAGATGATCTCCCAAAAACTCGTGCAACACTTGGTGATATGATTGAGGAGAGTATAGTTGCAGCTATGCAAAGGATTTTCGGAGGCCGTCTTCCTATCATGGGCAATGGGGATCAACATCAACACAGCCCCGCTGCCTCGCTGGCCACCGACAACCGGTGACATCACAGAAACAAGGACCACCACGACGGTCATGGAAGAGCTGTACGAGTTGCTGCCCACGACGCCCCTGCTGTTGATGCTGAACGGAGACGCGACGACTTTGCTGCCCCTGTGAGGGTGGGATGCATGGAGGAGCAGCTCGCGGGGGAGGCCATGACCCCCGCGGGTTTGCCGCTGATCACCGACGACGAGCTGCACATGGTGGTGATGACATGTACTATGAAGAGATCACAAATCACAACGATGAGTATGCTGAGATGGTGGATGATGAGTCATATTCCATGCCTCATCGTGGTGCTATTTTTGTTCACCATGGTAGTCCCTATGATGGTCGTTTGGGAGATGACCATCACAACCAAGCAAGGGTGAAGTTAAACATTCCATCATTCACTGGAGAAGAGGACCTGAATGCTTATTTTGAGTGGCAAGAGAGATGTGATCAGATCTTCAATGCTCATGGGATTTCTGAAATGAAGAGAGTTGGACTCACGCTTAAGAAGTTCTCTTGCTATGCACTTTCTTGGTGGAAGCAGTTGCAAGAGGATCATCTTGCTTTGGGAGGTGACTATATTTGCAGCTGGGATACAATGAAAAGAGTCATGAGGCATCGACTCGTTCCATTATACTACGAGAAGAAATTGCACAAGAGGTTGAAGTGGCTTATCCAAGGTTCTCACACTGTCAAGGAGTACTATAATGAGATGGAGAAGTTGTTGATCCGGACAAAAACCCAAGAGAGTGATGAAGCAAAGATGGAGAGATTCTTACATGGGATGAATGCTGAGATATCTGATTTTGTGGAGGTGTTTCCCTATATATCTGATGTTGTACGTCGAGCTATGAGAGTGGAGAAGAAGAACATGTGTAATGGCCGGTCCCAAAATTTCCAAGACTGTCCCACTACTCCTTCATGGCAGCAACCACACCCTTCATCCTCGATGGTGTCTTCACCCACAATTCATATTCAATATAAAAGAAGCATGGTTTTAGCTGGAGCTTATTCTCCTCCGCCCGTGACTTCTATGGAGAACAAAATCTTTATAAACCCATGTGTAAGAGAGAATCCATATCACAAAATCCCACCACTTGAGAGTGACAAGAAAAGAGAGTTGAGTGACTCCACCAAATGTGAGGAAGAGTGTCCATTTCCCAAAAATCCGCATATTGGGAATGATAAGAGAGGTGAGTTGATTGACTCCACCAAATGTGAGGAAGAGTGTCCATATTCCAAAAATCCACATATTGAGAATGATAAGAGAGGTGAGATGAGTGACTCCACCAGATGTGGGGAAGAGTGTTCACTCCCCAAAATTCCACATAATGAGAGTGATAAGAGAGGTGAGGTGAGTGAGTCCACCAAATGTGAGGATCAGATTGTTCAACATGAGATTAGAGAGATGGAATATCTCCACCCAAGTATACCTCACATTCAGCGAGAGAGGATTAGTGAGTCGTGTGATTCCACCAAACATGAGGGTGAGGTACTCCACCACAAGATTAGAGAAATGAGTGAACCATAACATATTATACCACACCATCAAAGTGAGAGGAGTAGTGAGTTGTGTGAGTCCACCAAATCTGAGCTTGAGGTGTTTACACACAATATCAAAGAGCTGAGTGATCCACCAAATGAAGGGAGAGAAGACTATTCAATTACTAACCATTCACAAAGTTCTCTTTATTTGAAGTATGTGCAGATGCAAAAATCATACTTAGCTGCCCTGCTACAGCAATGGGAGGATGAGTGATACGTCTCCAACGTATCTATAATTTATGAAGTATTCATGCCATGTTTACAACAATTTTATATGGTTTTGGTATGATTTGCATGGAACTAACTCGGACCAATGTTGTTTTCAGCAGAACTACCGTGGTGTTGTTTTTTGTGCATAAATGAAAGTTCTCCAAATGAGCTGAAACTTTTTGACGTTTTTTTTGGAACAAAAGAGATCCTCGAAGCTTCATGGAAGGACCAGAACGTGAAGGATTGGGGCACAAGACACCGGGGCGCGCCAGGGGCCCCAGGCGCACCCCAGTGGGTTGTGCTCACCTCGAGGCCCATCTTCGCGTGAAACCGACGCCAAAAATCCTATAAATAGAGAAACCATTAGAAATAACCCTAGATCAGAAGTTCCGCCAACGCAAGCCTCTATAGCCATGAAAAACCAATCTAGACCCCGTTCCGGCACCCTACCAGAGGGGGAATCATCACCGGTGGCCATCTTCATCATCCCGGCGACCACCATGATGAGGAGGGAGTAGTCCACCCTCGGAGTTGAGGGTTTGTACCAGTAGCTATGTGTTTAATCTCTCTCTCTCTCTCTCGTGTTCTTGAGATGGCACGATCTTGATGTATCGCGGGCTTTGTTAATATAGTTGGATCATACGGTGTTTCCCCTCTCTAACTTGTTGTGATGAATTGAGTTTTCCCTTTGAGATTTCGTTCTTATTAGATTGGATACTTTTATGGATTTGAGAGCACTTGATATATGTCTTGCATATGAATACCCGTGGTGACAATGAGGTATTATATTTATTCACTTGAGATATGTTTTGCCACTCAACTCGCGGATTCCCGAGGTGACATTGGTGTAATCTATGCATAGGGGTTGATGCACGTTCTCGTCTTTGTGTTGGATTGGGTATTATAAATCTGAATTTTCTTCGGTGTTATTTTAGTACAAACTCTTGATAGATCGATCGAAAAGAATAGTTACAAACAATTTCTTCTTATGCTCTCCGTTGGATAAGAACTTTGGAGTGATTCTTCATCGCACTTTGAGGGATGGTTATATGATCCAATTAGATTAGCATTGTTGAGAGATTGCACTAGCGAAATTACGGACCCTAGGCCTCATTTTCAAGCATTGCAATACCGTTTGTGCTCCGTTTTATCAATTGCTACCTTGTTGTTTTTATTGTTCTTATTACAAAAATAAATATCTACTATCATTTACACTTGTATCACCATCTCTTCGCCGAACTGGTGCACCTATATAAATTACCATTGTATTTGGTGTGTTGGGGGTGTTGGGAATCGTTGCATGGAAAACAAAAAAATTATATGCACACGAAATGATCTATCCATGGAGATGCATAGAAACGAGGGGGAGCGTGTGTCTACGTACCCTTGTAGACCGTGAGCGGAAGCGTTTCTTAACGCGGTTGATGTAGTCGAACTTCTTCGCGCTTCAACCGATCAAGTACCGAACGCACGACACCTCCGTGTTCTGCACACATTGAGCTCGATGACGTCCCTCGCCTTCTTGATCCAGCAAGATGTCGAGGTAGTAGATGAGTTCCGTTAGCACGACGGCGTGGTGACGGTGATGGTGAAGTGATCAACGCAGGGCTTCGCCTAAGCACTACGCAAATATGATCGGGGAAGTAAACGGTGGGGGGAGGGGGGGGGCGCCGCACACGGCTAAAAAATTGTCTGGGGTGTGCTAGGGCGCCCCCTCCCACATATATATAGGTAGGAGGGAGAGGGGAGGCAGCCAGGAGGCGCCCCAAGTAGGCTGAATCCTACTTGGGGTCCTCCCAAGTGGCGCGCCCCTGCCTTATTTGTCGGAGGGGGAAGGAAAGAGGGGGAGGGGGAAAGGAAGGGGGAATCATATTCCCTTTCTTTCCTTTCCTCCTTCCCTTTTACTACTCCACCTTGGATGGCCCATATTGGGGGCACACCAGCCCCTTGTGGTTGGTGTGTTTCCCCTCTTGGCCCATAAGGTCCATATCTTTTGCCAGGGGTGCCCGGAACCTCTTCCGGTGACCCGATAAGTACTCGATACCCCCGAAACACTTTCGGTGTATGAATACTATCATCCTATATATCAATCTTTACCTCTCGACTATTTCGAGACTCCTCATCATGTCCGTGATCTTATTCGGGACTCCGAACAACATTCGATCACCAAATCACATAACTCATATATCGTCATCGAACAATAAGCGTGCGGACCCTATGGGTTCGAGAACTATGTAGACATGAACGAAACACTTCTCCGGTCAATAACCAATACCTGAACCCGGATGCCCATATTGGCTCCTACATACTCTACGAAGATCTTTATCGGTCGAACCGTTATGACAGCATACATAATTCCCTTTGTCCATCGGTATGTTACTTGCCCGAGATTCGATCGTCGGTATCTTCATACCTAGTTTAATCTCGTTACCGGCAAGTCTCTTTACTCGTTCCGTAATACATCACCTTGTGACTAACTCCTAATTCATTTGCTTGCAAGCTTATGATGTGTATTACCGAGAGGGCTGATACGTCTCCAACGTATCTATAATTTTTGATTGCTCCATGCTATATTATCTACTGTTTTGGACATTATGGGGCTTTATTATCCACTTTTATATTATTTTTGGGACTAACCTATTAACCAGAGGCCCAGCCTAGAATTGCTGTTTTTTGCCTGTTTTAGGGTTTCGAAGAAAAGGAATATCAAATGGAGTCCAAACGGAATGAAACCTTCGGAAACGTGATTTTCTCACCGAATACAACTCAGGAGACTTGGACCCTACGTCAAGGCACGTAACAGGAGGCCATGAGGTATGGGGGCATGCCCTACCCTACCAGGCACACCCCCCACCCTCGTGGGCCCCCTGTTGCTCCACCGACGTACTTCTTCCTCCTATATATACCCACGTACCCCCAAACGATCAGATACGGAGCCAAAAACCTAATTCCACTGCCGCAACTTTCTGTATCCACGAGATCCCATCTTGGGGCCTATTCCGGAGCTCCGCCGGAGGGGGCTTCGATCACAGAGGGCTTCTACATCATCATCCAGGCCCCTCCGATGAAGTGTGAGTAGTTTACTTTAGACCTACGGGTCCATAGTTAGTAGCTAGATGGCTTCTTCTCTCTTTTTGGATCTCAATACAATGTTCTCCCCCTCTCTCGTGGAGATCTATTCGATGTAATCTTCTTTTTGCGGTGTGTTTGTTGAGACCGATGAATTGTGGGTTTATGATCCAATCTATCTATGAATAATATTTGAATCTTCTCTGAATTCTTTTATGTATGATTGGTTATCTTTGCAAGTCTCTTCGAATTATTAGTATGGTTTGGCCTACTAGATTGGTTGTTCTTGCCATGGGAGAAGTGCTTAGCTTTGGGTTCGATCTTGCGGTGTCCTTTCCCAGTGACAGAAGGGGCAACAAGGCACGTATTGTATCGTTGCCATCGAGGATAACAAGATGGGGTTTTTATCATATTGCATGAAACTATCCCTCTACATCATGTCATATTGCTTAAGGCGTTACTCTGTTTTTAACTTAATACTCTAGATGCATGCTGGATAGCGGTCGATGAGTGGAGTAATAGTAGTAGATGCAGGCAGGAGTCGGTCTACTTGTCTCGGACGTGATGCCTATATACATGATCATACCTAGATATTCTCATAACTATGCTCAATTCTGTCAATTGCTCAACAGTAATTTGTTCACCCACCGTAGAATACTTATGCTCTTGAGAGAAGCCACTAGTGAAACCTATGGCCCCCAGGGTCTCTTTCTCATCATATTAATCTCCATCACTTTATTATTGCTTTGCTTTTACTTTGCCTTTTACTTTTTTACTTTGCATCTCTATACCAAAAATACCAAAAATATTATTTATCATCTCTATCAGATCTCACTTTCGTAAGTGACCATGAAGGGATTGACAACCCCTAAGCGCGTTGGTTGCGTTGAGCTATTGTTTTTGTGTAGGTACGAGGGACTCGCGCGTAGCCTCCTACTGGATTGATACCTTGGTTCTCAAAAACTGAGGGAAATACTTACGCTACTTTGCTGCATCATCCTCTCCTCTTCGGGGAAATCCAACGCAGTGCTCAAGAGGTAGCAAGAAGAATTTCTGGCGCCGTTGCTGGGGAGGTTCGCGCAAGTCAAGATTTGACTCCCTACAACGAGCCATTTCTGGCGCCGTTGCCGGGGAGTCTGCGCAAAACTCAACATACCAAGTACCCATCACAATCCCTATCTCCCGCATTACATTATTTTCCATTTGCCTCTCGTTTTCCTCTCTCCCCAATTCACCCTTGCCGTTTTATTCGCCCTCTCTCTCTCTATCCTCCCTCTCTTTCTCTATTTGCCTCTTTTTGCCCGTTTGCCTTTTTGTTTGCTTGTGTGTTAGTTTGCTTGCTTGTCGCGATGGCTCAAGATAATACTAAATTGTGTGACTTCACCAATACCAACAACAATGATTTCCTTAGCACTCCGATTGCTCCTCTTAATGATGCTGAATCTTGTGAAATTAATACTGCTTTGTTGAATCTTGTCATGAAAGATCCGTTCTCCGGCCTTCCTAGTGAAGATGCCGCTACCCATCTTAATAGCTTCGTTGATTTGTGTGACATGCAAAAGAAGAAAGATGTCGATAATGATATTGTTAAATTGAAGCTATTTCCTTTTTCGCTTAGAGATCGTGCTAAAGCTTGGTTTTCATCTTTGCCTAAAAATAGTATTGATTCATGGAACAAGCGCAAAGATGCTTTTATCTCTAAGTATTTTCCTACCGCTAAGATCATCTCTGTTAGAAAAGATATTATGAATTTCAAGCAACTTGATCATGAACATGTTGCACAAGCTTGGGAGAGAATGAAATTTATGATACGTAATTGCCCTACTCATGGTTTAAATTTGTGGATGATTATACTAAAATTTTATGCCGGATCGAATTTTGCTTCTAGAAATCTTTTAGATTCGGCCGCGGGAGGCACTTTTATGGAAATCACTTGAGGATAAGCTACTAAACTCCTAGATATTATGGTTAATTATTCTCAATGGCATACTGGAAGATCTACTAATAAAAAGGTGCATGCGATAGAAGAAATTAATGTTTTCAGAGGAAAGATGGATGAACTTATGAAATTATTTGCTAATAAGAATCTTTCTTCTGATCCTAATGATGTGCCCTTATCTACTTTGATTGAGAATAATAATGAATCTATGGATGTGAATTTTGTTGGTAGGAACAATTTTTGTAACAACGCGTATAGAGGAAATTTCAATCCTAGGCCTTATCCTAGTAATCCCTCTAATAATTATGGTAATTCCTACAACAATTCTTATGGAAATTATAATAAGATGCCCTCTGATTTTGAATCTAATATTAAATAATTTATTTCTTCGCAAAATAATTTTAATGCTATGATTGAAGAAAAATTGCTTAAGATTGATGATTTGGCTAGGAACGTTGATAGAATTGCTCTTGATGTTGATTCTTTGAAACTTAGATATATTCCACCTAAGCATGATATCACCGAGTCTCTCAAAGCCATGAGAATTTCCATTGACGAGTGCAAAGAAAGAACTGCTAGGATGCGTGCTAAGAAAGATGCCTCTATAAAAGCGTGTTCTTCTAGTTCCTATGAAAATAATGATGAAGATCTAAAAGTTATTGATGTGTCCCCTATTAAATCTTTGTTTTGCAATATGAATCTTGATAATGATGGAACTGAATATGATCCACCTTTACCTAGAAGGCGTTCCAAGAATTCTGAATCTTTTGATCTTGATGCTAAATTTGATAAAAGTGGGATTGAAGAAATTAAAACCCTAGATGTTGCTAAACCCACTATTATGGATTTCAAGGAATTTAACTATGAAAATTGCTCTTTGATTGATTGTATTTCCTTGTTACAATCCGTGCTAAATTCTCCTCACGCTTATAGTCAAAATAAAGCGTTTACTAAACAAATCGTTGATGCCTTGATGCAATCTTATGAAGAAAAACTTGAATTGGAAGTTTCTATCCCTAGAAAACTTTATGATGAGTGGGAACCTACTATTAAAATTAAAATTAAAGATCATGAGTTTTATTCTTTGTGTGATTTGGGTGCTAGTGTCTCTACTATTCCCAAAACTTTGTGTGATTTGCTAGATTTCCGTAATTTTGATGATTGCTCTCTAAACTTGCATCTTGCGGTTTCCACTATTAAGAAACATGTGGGAAGAATTAATGATGTTCTTATTGTTACAAATAGGAATTATGTTCCCGTAGATTTTATCGTTCTTGATATAGATTGCAATCTTTCTTGCCCTATTATTCTCGGTAGACCTTTCCTTAGAACGGTTGGTGCAATTATTGATATGAAGGAAGGGAATATTAGATTCCAATTTCCATTAAAAAAGGACATGGAACACTTCCCTAGAAAGAAAATAAAATTACCATATGAATCTATCATGATAGCCACTTATGGATTGCCTACCAAAGATGGCAATACCTAGATCTATTCTTCCTTGTTATGCCTAGCTAGGGGCGTTAAACGATAGCGCTTGTTGGGAGGCAACCCAATTTTATTTTTATTCCTTGCTTTTTGATCCTGTTTAGTAATAAATAAATTATTTAGACTCTGTTTTGGTTGTGTTTTTTTGTGTTTAATTAGTGTTTGTGCCAAGTAGAACCGTTGGGAAGACTTGGGGAAAGTCTTGTTGAACTTGCTGTAAAAAAACAGAAACTTTAGCGCTCACGAGAACTGCTGTAATTTTTATTTGTAAAGTGCTATTTAGTTAATTCTTTTTTCAGATGATTAATAGGTAAATTCCTCACGTCCAGCAATTTATTTTAGAATTTTTGGGGTTCCAGATCTTGCGCTAGCTACAGATTAATAGAGACTGTTCTGTTTTTGACAGATTCTGTTTTTCGTGTGTTGTTTTCTTATTTTGATGAATCTATGGCTAGTAAAATAGTTTATCAACCATAGAGAAGTTGGAATACAGTAGATTTAACACCAATATAAATAAATAATGAGTTAATTACTGTACCTTGAAGTGGTCTTTTGTTTTCTTTCGCTAACGGAGCTCACGAGATTTTCTACTTTAAGTTTTGTGTTGTGAAGTTTTCAAGTTTTGGGTAAAGATTTGATGGATTATGGAACAAGGAGTGGCAAGACCCTAAGCTTGGGGATGCCCATGGCACCCCCAAGATAATCTAAGGACACCTAAAAGCCAAAGCTTGGGGATGCCTCGGAAGGCATCCCCTCCTTTCGTCTACTTCTATTGGTAACTTTACTTGGAGCTATATTTTTATTCACCACATGATATGTGTTTTACTTGGAGCGTATTTTATAATTTGAATCTTTGCTTGTTAGTCTACCACAATCATCCTTGCTGTACACACCTTTTGAGAGAGCCATACATAATTTGGAATTTGATAAAATACTCTATGTGCTTCACTTATATCTTTTGAGCTCTATAGTTTTACTCTAGTGCTTCACTTATATCTTTTGAGTTATATAATTTTTATCTAGTGCTTCACTTATATATTTTAGAGCAAGGTGGTGGATTTTTTATAGAAACTATTGATCTCTCATGCTTCACTTAGATTATTTTGAGAGTCTTAATAGCATGGTAATTTGCTTAATAATAATATGCTTGGTATTCAAGATTTGTAAAACTTTCTTTTGAGTGCGTTGAATACTAAGAAAAAATTGATGCTTGATAATTGTTTTGAGATATGAGGATGGTGATATTAGAGTCATGCTAGTTGAGTAGTTGTGAATTTGAGAAATGCTTGTGTTGAAGTTTGTGATTCCCGTAGCATGCACATATGGTGAACCGTTGTGTGATGAAGTCGGAGCATGATTTATTTATTGATTGTTTTCCTTATGAGTGGCGGTCGGGGACGAGCGATGGTCTTTTCCTACCAATCTATCCCCCTAGGAGCATGCGCGTAATACTTTGCTTTGATAACTTCTAGATTTTTGCAATAAGTATATGAGTTCTTTATGACTAATGTTGAGTCCATGGATTATACGCACTTTCCTTCCTTCCACCATTGCTAGCCTCTCTAATACCGCACACTTTTCGCCGGTATCATACACCCACCAAATACCTTCCTCAAAAAAGCCACCATACCTACCTATCATGGCATTTCCATGGCCATTCCGAGATATATTGCCATGCAACTTTCCATCATTCCGTTCATTATGACACGCTCCATCACTGTCATATTGCTAGCATGATCATGTAGTTGACATTGTATTTGTGGCAAAGCCACCGTTCATAATTCTTTCATACATGTCACTCTTGATTCATTTCATATCTCGGTACACCACCGTAGGCATTCATATAGAGTCATATTTTGTTCTAAGTATTGAGTTGTAAGAAAAATAAAAAGTGTGATGATCATCATTTTTAGAGCATTGTCGCAAGTGAGGAAAGGATGATGGAGACTATGATCCCCCCACAAGTCGGGATGAGACTCCAGAAAAAAAGAGGCCATAAAAAAAAGAGAAGGCCCCAAAAAATGAGAGAAAAAGAGAGAAGGGACAATGTTACTATCCTTTTACCACACTTGTGCTTCAAAGTAGCACCATGATCTTCATGATAGAGAGTCTCTCATTATGTCACTTTCATATACTAGTGGGAATTTTTCATTATAGAACTTGGCTTGTATATTCCAATGATGGGCTTCCTCAAAATGCCCTAGGTGTTCGTGAGCAAGCGAGTTGGATGCACACCCACTTAGTTTCTTTTGTTGAGCTTTCATATACTTATAGCTCTAGTGCATCCATTGCAATCCCTACTCACTCACATTGATATCTATTGATGGGCATCTCCATAGATCGTTGATACGCCTAGTTGATGTGAGACTATCTTCCCCTCTTTTTGTCTTCTCCACAACCACCATTCTATTCCACATATACTGCTATATCCATGGCTCACGCTCATGTATTGCGTGAAGATCGAAAAAGTTTTGAAAATGTCAAAAGTATGAAACAATTGCTTGGCTTGTCATCGGGGTTGTGCATGATTTAAATACTTTGTGTGGTGAAGATATAGCATAGCCAGACTATATGATTTTGTAGGGATAGCTTTCTTTGGCCATGTTATTTTGAGAAGACATAATTGCTTTGTTAGTATGCTTAAAGTATTATTATTTTTATGTCAACATGAACTTTTGTCTTGAATCTGAATATTCATACCACAATTAAGAAGAATTACATTGAAATTATGCCAAGTAGCACTCCGCATCAAAAATTCTGTTTTTATCATTTACCTACTCGAGGATGAGCATGAATTAAGCTTGGGGATGCTTGATACGTCTCCAACGTATCTATAATTTTTGATTGCTCCATGCTATATTATCTACTGTTTTGGACATTATTGGGCTTTATTATCCACTTTTATATTATTTTTGGGACTAACCTATTAACCAGAGGCCCAACCCATAATTGCTGTTTTTCGCCTGTTTTAGGGTTTCGAAGAAAAGGAATATCAAACGGAGTCCAAATGGAATGAAACCTTCGAAACGTGATTTTCTCACCGAATACAACTCAGGAGACTTGGACCCTACGTCAAGGCATGTAACAGGAGGCCACGAGGTAGAGGGGCGCGCCCTACCCTACCAGGCGCGCCCCCACCCTCGTGGGCCCCCTGTTGCTCCACCGATGTACTTCTTCCTCCTATATATACCCACATACCCCCAAACGATCAGATACGGAGCCAAAAACCTAATTCCACCGCCGCAAATTTCTGTATCCATGAGATCCCATCTTGGAGCCTGTTTCGAGCTCCGCCGGAGGGGGCATCGATCACGGAGGGCTTCTACATCATCATCCAAGCCCCTCTGATGAAGTGTGAGTAGTTTACTTCAGACCTACGGGTCCATAGTTAGTAGCTAGATGGCTTCTTCTCTCTTTTTGGATCTCAATACAATGTTCTCCCCCTCTCTCATGGAGATCTATTCGATGTAATCTTCTTTTTGCGGTGTGTTTGTTGAGACCGATGAATTGTGGGTTTATGATCCAGTCTATCTATGAATAATATTTGAATCTTCTCTGAATTCTTTTATGTATGATTGGTTATCTTTGCAAGTCTCTTCGAATTATCAGTATGGTTTGGCCTACTAGATTGGTTGTTCTTGCCATGAGAGAAGTGCTTAGCTTTGGGTTCGATCTTGCGGTGTTCTTTCCCAGTGACAGAAGGGGCAGCAAGGCACGTATTGTATCATTGCCATCGAGGATACCAAGATGGGGGTTTTATCATATTGCATGAAACTATCCCTCTACATCATGTCATCTTGCTTAAGGCGTTACTCTGTTTTTAACTTAATACTCTAGATGCATGCTGGATAGCGGTCGATGAGTGGAGTAATAGTAGTAGATGCAGGCAGGAGTCGGTCTACTTGTCTCAGACGTGATGCCTTTATACATGATCATACCTAGATATTCTCATAACTATGCTCAATTCTGTCAATTGCTCAACAGTAATTTGTTCACCCACCGTAGAATACTTATGCTCTTGAGAGAAGCCACTAGTGAAACCTATGGCCCCCGGGTCTCTTTCTCATCATATTAATCTCCATCACTTTATTATTGCTTTGCTTTTACTTTGCCTTTTACTTTTTTACTTTGCATCTCTATACCAAAAATACCAAAAATATTATTTATCATCTCTACCAGATCTCACTTTCGTAAGTGACCGTGAAGGGATTGACAACCCCTAAGCGCGTTGGTTGCATTGAGCTATTGTTTTTGTGTAGGTACGAGGGACTCGCGCGTAGCCTCCTACTGGATTGATACCTTGGTTCTCAAAAACTAAGGGAAATACTTACGCTACTTTGCTGCATCATCCTCTCCTCTTCGGGGAAATCCAACGCAGTGCTCAAGAGGTAGCAAGGGCCCATACATACCTCTCCGATACTCAGAGTGAGAAATCTTAATCTCGATCTATCCCAACTCAACAACACCTTCAGAGATACCTGTAGAGCATCTTTATGATCACCTAGTTACGTTGTGACATTCGATAGCACACAATGTATTCCTCCGGTATCTTGGAGTTGCATAATCTCATAGTCGAAGGAATAAGTATTTGACATGAAGAAAATGATGTCGCTTGAAGCGATGTCGGTAGTTCCCCAAAGAGGAAGGGATGATGCAGCACATCGGCGGTAGATATTTCCCTCAGATATGAAACCAAGGTTATCGAACCAGTAGGAGAACCAAGCAACACAACGTAAACAACACCTACACACAAATAACAACTACTCGCAACCCGACGTGTAAAAGGGGTTGTCAATCCCTTTCGGGTAGCGGCGCCCCAAGATGGGCAAACGGATGCGAGAGAGTTGTAAATATTGATAGATTGAACGCCAAATAAAATAAATTATAGCAAGGTATTTTTGGATTTAATATATCTGAAAATAAAAGGCAAATAAATTAGATCGCAAAGGCAAATAATATGAGAAAGAGTCCGGGGTCGTAGGTTTCACTAGTGGCTTCTCTCAAGAAAATTAGCAAACGGTGGGTAAACAAATTACTGTTGGGCAATTGATAGAACTTCAAATAATCATGATGATATCCAGGCAATGATCATTACATAGGCATCACGTCCAAGATTAGTAGACCAACTCCTGCCTGCATCTACTACTATTACTCCACACATCGACCGCTATCCAACATGCATCTAGTGTATTAAGTTCATGGAGAAACGGAGTAATGCAATAAGAACGATGACATGATGTAGACAAGATCTATCTATGTAGAGATAGACCCCATCATTTTATCCTTAGTAGCAACGATACATACGTGTCGGTTCCCCTTCTGTCACTGGGATCAAGCACCGTAAGATCGAACCCACTACAAAGCACCTCTTCCCATTGCAAGATAAATAGATCAAGTTGGTCAAACAAAACCCAAATATCGGAGAAGAAATACGAGGCTATAAGAGATCACGCATAAAAGAGATCAAAGAAACTCAAATACTTTCATGGATATAAAAACATAGATCTGATCATAAACTCGAAGTTCATTGATCCCAACAAACACACCGCAAAAGAGTTACATCATATGGATCTCCAAGAGACCATTGTATTGAGGATCAAGAGAGAGAGATGAAGCCATCTAGCTACTAACTACGGACCCGAAGGTCTACAAAGAACTACTCACGCATCATCGGAGAGGCACCAATGGAGGTGGTGAACCCCATCCGTGATGGTTGTCTAGATTGGATCTGGTGGTTCTGGACTCTGCGGAGGCTGGAATTGATTTTCGTTGACTCCCCTAGGGTTTCTGGAATATTGGGGTATTTATAGAGCAAAGAGGAGGTCCGGGGGGCACTTGAGGCGGGCACAACCCACCAGGGCGCGCCTGGGCCTCCTGGCGCGCCCTGGTGGGTTGTTCTGTCCTTGGAGCACCCCCATGCGCAACGAGGGCCCATTATGTTCCTTCTGGTCCAAAAAAATCTCCATAAAGTTTCGTTGCGTTTGGACTCCGTTTGATATTGATTTTATGCGATGTAAAAAATAGCAACTCGAACTTGGCACTATGTCAATAGGTTAGTACCAAAAATGATATAAGGTGACTATAAAATGATTATAAAACATCCAAGATTGATAATATAACAACATAGAACAATCAAAAATTATAGATACGTTGGGGACGTATCAGAAAGCAATAGCAATAAACTGAACGATCAATATGCTAAGCTAAGAGATGGGTCTTGTCCATCACATCATTCTCTTAATGATGTGATCCCGTTATCAAATGACAACACATGTCTATGGTTAGGAAACCTTAACCATCTTTGATCAACGAGCTAGTCTAGTAGAGGCTTACTAGGGACACGACATTTGTTTATGTATTCACACATGTATTTAAGTTTCCGATCAATACAAATCTAGCATGAATAATAAACCTTTATCATGAATAAGGAAATATAATATAAAATAACAACTTTATTATTGCCTCTAGGGCATATTTCCTTCGGTCTCCCATTTGCACTAGAGTCAATAATCTAGTTCACAACACCATGTGATTTAACACCCATAGTTCACATCGCCATGTCACCAACACCCAAAGAGTTTACTAGAGTCAATAATCTAGTTCATGTCGCCATGTGATTAACACCCAAAGAGAACTAAGGTGTGATCATGTTTTGCTTGTGAGAGAAGTTTAGTCAACGGGTTTGACACATTCAGATCCGTATGTATTTTGCAAATTTCTATGTCTACAATGCTCTGCATGGCGCTATTCTTAGCTAATTGCTCCCACTTTGAATATGTATCCAGATTGATACTCATAGTCATCTGAATTGGTGTCAAAGCTTGCATCGATGTAACTCTTTATGATGAACTCTTTATCACCTCCATAATTGAGAAAATATTTCCTTAGTTCTCTAAGGATAATTTTGACCGTTGTCCAGTGATCTACTCCTGGATCACTGTTGTACCCCCTTGCCAAACTCATGGCAAGGCACACAATAGGTCTGGTACACAGCATGTCATACTTTATAGAACCTACAGCTAAGGCATAGGGAATGACTTTCATTCTCTCTTTATCTTCTGTTGTGGTCGGGCTTTGGGTCTTACTCAACTTCACACCTTGCAACACAGGCAAAAACCCTTTCTTTGACTGATACATTTTGAACTTCTTCAAAATCTTGTCAAGGTATGTGCTTTGTGAAAGTCCTATTAAGCGTCTCGATCTATCCCTATAGATCTTGATGCCCAATATATAAGTAGCTTCACCGAGATCTTTCATTGAAAAAATCTTATTCAAGTATCCTTTTATGCTATCCAGAAATTCTATATCATTTCCAATCGATAATATGTCATCCACATATAATATCAGAAATGCTAAAGAGCTCCCACTCACTTTCTTGTAAATACAGGCTTCATCATAAGTCTGTATAAAACCATATGCTTTGATCACCTCATCAAAGCATACATTCCAACTCCGAGATGCTTGCACCAGTCCATAGATGGATCGGTGGAGCTTGCACACTTTGTTAGCACCTTTAGGATCGACAAAACCTTCTGGTTGCATCATATACAACTCTTCTTTAAGAAACCCATTAAGGAATGCAGTTTTGACGTCCATTTGCCAAATTTCATATTTAACATGCGGCAATTGCTAACATTATTCAGGCTGACTTATGCATTAGTGAGAAGGTCTCATCGTAGTCAACCCCTTGAATTTGTCGAAAACCTTTTGCGACAAGTCAAGCTTTGTAGATGGTGACGTTACCATCAGTGTATGTCTTCTTCTTGAAGATCCATTTATTCTCAATGGCTTGCCGATCATCGAGCAAGTCCACAAAAGTCCACACTTTATTCTCATACATGGATCCTATCTCAAATTTCATGGCCTCAAACCATTTATCGGAATCTGGGCTCATCATAGCTTCTTCATAGTTCGTAGGTTCACCTTGGTCTAGTAACATGACTTCCAATACAGGATTACCGTGCCACTCTGGTGCGGATCATGCTCTGGCTGACCTACGAGGTTTAGTAGCAACTTGATCTAAAGTTTCATGATTATTATCATTTGCTTCCTCTCTAGTTGGTATAGGCATCACTGGAATGTTTTTCTTGTTGGGTAGCGCAGTAATTTCAAAAGAATTCCTACGCACACGCAAGATCTATCATGGTGATGCATAGCAACGAGAGGGGAAGAGTGTTGTCTACGTACCCTCATAGACTGTAAGCGGAAGCGTTATGAAAACGTAGTTGATGTAGTCGTACATCTTCACGATCCGACTAATCCTAGTACCGAAAGTACGACACCTCTGTGATCTGCACACGTTCACCTCGGTGACGTCCCACGAACTCTCGATCCAGCTGAGTGTCGAGGGAGAGCTTCGCCAGCACGACGGCGTGATGACGGTGATGATGAAGCTACCGGAGTAGGGCTTCGCCTAAGCACTACGACGATATGACCGAGGTGGATTATGGTGGAGGGAGGCACCGCACATGGCTAAAAGCAATCAACTTGTGTGTCCTAGGGTTCCCCCTGCCCCCGTATATAAAGGAGCAAGGGGGGAGGCCGGCTGGCCCTAGGAGCGCGCCAAGGGAGGAGGAATCCTCCTCCTAGTAGGAGTAGGATTCCTCCTTTCCTAGTCCTACTAGGAGGAGAAGGGGAAAGAAGGAAAAGAGAGGAAGAGGAGAAGGAAAGGGGGGGCCCTCCCTAGTCCAATTCGGACTCCCTATAGGGAGGGGGCGCGGCTGCCCCTTGTGGCCTGCCTCCCCTCTTCCCTATGGACCATGTAGGCCCAATCTCCCCCCCAAGGGGGGGGGATCCGGTAACCCTCCAGCACTCCGGTTTTCTCCAAAATCACCCGGAACACTTCCGGTGTCCGAATATAGCCGTCCAATATATCAATATTTATGTCTCGACCATTTAGAGACTCCTCGTCATGTCCGTGATCATATCCGGGACTCCGAACTACCTTCGGTACATCAAAACACATAAACTCATAATACCGATCGTCACCGAACGTTAAGCATGCGGACCCTACGGGTTCGAGAACTATGTAGACATGAACGAGACACGTCTCCGGTCAATAACCAATAGCGGAACCTGGATGTTCATATTGGCTCTCACATATTCTACGAAGATCGTTATCGGTCAAACCGCATAACAAAATACATTGTTCCCTTTGTCATCGGTATGTTACTTGCCTGAGATTCGATTGTCGATATCTCAATACCTAGTTCAATCTCGTTACTGGCAAGTCTCTTTACTTGTTATGTAATGCATCATCCTGCAACTAACTCATTAGTCACATTGCTTGCAAGGCTTATAGTGATGTGCATCACCGAGAGGGCCCAGAGATACCTCTCCGATACACGGAGTGAAAAATCCTAATCTCGATCTATGCCAACACAACAAACACCATCGGATACTCTTGTAGAGCATCTTTATAGTCACCCAGTTATGTTGTGACATTTGATAGCGCACTAAGTGTTCCTCCGGTATTCGGGAGTTGCATAATCTCATAGTCATAGGAACATGTATAAGTTATGGAGAAAGCAATAGAAGTAAACTAAACGATCATCGTGCTAAGCTAACGGATGGGTCAAGTCAATCACATCATTCTCTAATGATGTGATCCCGTTTATCAAACGACAACTCTTTGTCCATGGCTAGGAAACTTAACCATCTTTGATCAACGAGCTAGTCAAGTAGAGGCATACTAGTGACACTCTATTTGTCTATGTATTCACACATGTACTAAGTTTCTGGTTAATACAATTCTAGCATGAATAATAAACATTTATCATGTTATAAGGAAATATAAATAACAACTTTATTATTGCCTCTAGGGCATATTTCCTTCATTTCTGTGATGTGCTACTTTCCAATTCGAGAGAAGGTACAATTACCTCATCAATTCATAATTTCCTCCCACTCACTTCTTTTGAGAGAAACTCCTTCTCTAGAAATGTTCCATTCTTGGCAACAAAAATCTTGCCTTCGGGTCTATGGTAGAAGGTGTACCGAATTGTTTCCTTAGGGTATCCTATGAAGACGCACTTCTCCGATTTGGGTTCGAGCTTATCAGTCTGAAGTCTTTTGAAATAAGTGCCACAACCCCAAACTTTAAGAAACACCGACTTAGGTTTCTTGCCAAACCACAGTTCGTACAGTGTCGTCTCAACGGATTTAGACAGTGCCCTATTTAACATGAATGTGGTTGTCTCTAATGCATAACCCCAAAATGATAGTGGTAAATCGGTAAGAGACATCATAGAATGCACCATATATCCAATACAGTATGGTTACGACATTTAGACACACCATTACACTATGGTGTTCCAGGTGGCGTGAGTTGTGAAACATTTCCACATTGTTTTAAATGAAGGCCAAACTTGTAACTCAAATATTCACCTCCGCGATCAGATCATAGAAACTTTATTTTCTTGTTACGATGATTCTCTACTTCACTCTGAAATTCTTTCAACTTTTCAAATGTTTAAGACTTGTGTTTCATTAATTAAATACACCCGTATGTACTTAAATCATCTGTAAAGGTCAGAAAATAACGATACCCGCCGCGTGCCTCAACACTCATCGGACCGCATACATCGGTATGTATTATTTCCAATAAATCACTGGCTCGCTCCATTGTTCTGGAGAATAGAGTTTTAGTCATCTTGCCCATGAGGCATGGTTCGCAAGTATCAAATGATTCATAATCAAGTGATTCCAAAAGTCCATCAACATGGAGTTTCTTCATGTGCTTTACACCAATATGACCTAAACAGCAGTGCCACAAGTATGTTGCACTATCATTATCAACTTTGCATCTTTTGGCATCAATATTATGAATATGTATATCACTACGATCGAGATTCAATAAACCATTCACATTGGGTGTATGACCATAGAAGGTTTTATTCATGTAAACAGAACAACAATTATTCTCTAACTTAAATGAATAAACGTATTGCAATAAACATGATCTAATCATATTCATACTCAACGTAAACACCAAATAACATTTATTTAGGTTCAACACTAATCCCGAAGGTAGAGGGAGTGTGCGATGGTGATCATATCAACATTGGAATCATTTCCAACACAATCGTCACCTCGCTTTTAACTAGTCTCTGCAACTCCTGTTTTGAGTTAGTAATCTTAGCAACTGAACCGGTATCAAATACCTAGGGGTTACTACGAACACTAGTAAAATACACATCAATAACATGTATATCAAATATATCTTTGTTCACTTTGCCATCCTTCTTATCCGCCAAGTTTTTGGGGCACTTCCACTTGTAGTGACCATTTTCTTCACACAAGAAGCACTCAGTTTCAGGCTTCGGTCCAGCTTTGGGCTTCTTCATGGGAGTGGCAACTTGCTTGCCATTCTTCTTGAAGTTCCCTTTCTTTCCCTCACCCTTTTTCTTGAAACTAGTGGTCTTGTTAACCATCAACACTTGATGCTCTTTCTTGATTTCTATCTTTGCCGATTTCAACATTGCGAAGAGCATGGGAATCGTTTTTGTCATCCCTTGCATATTATAGTTCATCATGAAGTTCTAGTGTTTTGGTGATAGTGACTAGAGAACTCTGTCAATCACTATGTTATCTAGAAGATTAACTCCCACTTGATTCAAGCGATTGCAGTACCCAGACATTCTGAGTACATGCTCACTGGCTGAGCTATTCTCCTCCATCTTGTAGGCAAAGTACTTGTCAGAGGTCTCATACCTCTTGACACGGGCATGAATCTGAAATACCAATTTTCAGCTCTTGGAACATCTCATATGCTCCGTGGCGTTCAAAACGTTTTTGAAGTCCCGGTTCTGAGTCGTAAAGCATGGCGCACTAAACTATCAAGTAGTCATCACATCGAGCTTGCAAAACATTCATAACGTCTGCATCTGCTCCTGCAACAGGTTTGTCACCTAGCGGTGCATCAAGGACGTAATTCTTATGTACAGCAATGAGGACAATCCTCATATCACGAACCCAGTCCGCATCATTGCTACTATCGTATTTCAACTTAGTTTTCTCTAGGAACATATCAAAAAAATATAGGAGCTATATCGCGAGCTATTGATCTACAACCTAGATATGCAAGACTATCAAGACTAAGTTCATGATAAATTAAGTTCAATTAATCAAATTACTAATGAACTCCCACTTAAATAGACATCCCTCAAGACATCTAAGTGATACATGATCCAAATCAACTAACCCATGTCCGATCATCACGTGAGATGGGGTAGTCATCATTGGTGAACATATCTATGTTGATCATATCTACTATATGACTCACGTTCAACATTTCGGTCTCCAGTGTTCCGAGACCATGTGTGTACATGCTAGGCTCATCAAGTTTAACCCAAGTATTCCGCATGTGTAAAACTGTCTTACACCCGTTGTATGTGAACGTAGAGTCTATCACACCCGATCATTACATGGTGTATCAAAACGACGAACTATAACAATGGTGCATACTCAAGGAGAACACTTATATCTTGAAATTAAGTGAAGGGATCATCTTATAATGCTACAGTCGTTCTAAGAAAAAATAAGATGCATAAAAGATAAACATCACATGCAATCAAAATATGTGACATGATATGGCCATCATCATCCTGTGCTTTTGATCTCCATCTTCAAAGCAACGTCATGATCTCCATCGTCACTGGATTGATGCCTTGATCTCCATCGTAGCATCATTGCGTCGAGGTCGTCACACCAACTATTGCTTCTACAACTATCGCTAACGCATAGTGATAAAGTAAAGCAATTACATGGCGCTTGCACTTCATACAATAAAGAGACAACCCTAAGGCTCCTACCGGTTGTCGATATTACAAAACATGATCATCTCATACATCAACATATATCACATCATGTCTTGACCATATCACATCACAACATGCCCTGCGAAAACAAGTTAGACGTCCTCTACTTTGTTGTTGCAAGTTTTATGTGGCTGCTACGGGCTTCTAGCAAGAACCATTCTTACCTACGCATAAACCACAACGGTGTTTCGTCAAGTTTGTTGTTTTAACCTTCTTCAAGGACCCGCCACAGTCCAATTTGATTCAGCTAAAGTAGGAGAAATAGACACCCGCCAGCCACCTTTATGCAAAACTAGTTGCATGTTAGTCGGTGGAACCGCTCTCATGTGCATGGACATGTAAGGTTGGTCCGGGCCGCTTCATCCCACGATACCGCCGAATCAGAATAAGACGTTGGTGGTAAGCAGTATGGCTATCACCGCCCACAACTCTTTGTGTTCTACTCATGCATATCATCTACGCATAGACCTGGCTCAAATACCACTATTGGGAATCGCTGCATGGAAAAAAATTCTACTCACACACAATGATCTATCCATGGAGATGCATAGCAACGAGGGGAAGAGTGTGTCTACGTACCCTTGTAGATCGTAATAGGAAGCATTTGTTAATGCGGCTGATGTAGTCGAACTTCTTCGCGCTTCAACCGATCAAGTATGGAACGCACAACACCTCCATATTTTGCACACATTCAGCTCGATGACATTCCTCGCCTTCTTGATCCAGCAAGATGTCGAGGTAGTAGATGAGTTCCATCAGCACGACGGCGTGGTGACGATGATGGTGAAGTGATCCTCACAGGGCTTCGCCTAAGCACTACGAAAATATGACCGGAGAAGTAAACGGTGGAGGGGCCGCCGCACATGGCTAAACAATTGTCTGGCGTGTGCTAGGGAGCCCCCTATATATATATATATATAGGTGGGAGGGAGAGGGGAGGCAGCCAGGAGGCATCCCAAGTAGGCCGAATCCTACTTGGGGTCCTCCCAAGTGGCGCCCCCCTGCCTTATTTGTTGGAGGGGGAAGGAAAGAGGGGGAGGGGGAATCCTATTCCCTTTCTTTCCTTTCCTCCTTCCCCTTTCCTTCTCCACCTTGGCTGGCCCATATGGGGGAAAGCACCGGCCCCTTGTGGTTGGTGCATTTCCCCTCTTGGCCCATAAGGCCCATATCTTTTGCCGGGGGTGCCTGGAACCCCTTCTGGTGACCCGATAAGTACCCGTTACACCCCGAAACACTTCCGGTATCCGAATACTATCGTCCTATATATCAATCTTTACCTCTCGACTATTTCGAGACTCCTCGTCATGTTCGTGATCTCATCTGGGACTCAGAGCAACATTCGGTCACCAAATCACATAACTTATATAATACTATATCGTGATCGAACGTTAAGCATGCGGACCCTACGGGTTCGAGAACTATGTAGACATGACCGAGACACCTCTCCGGTCAATAACCAATAGTGGAACCTGGATGCCCATATTGGCTCCTACATATTCTACGAAGATCTTTATCGGTCGAACCGTTATGACAACATACGTAATTCCCTTTGTCCATCGGTATGTTACTTGCCCGAGATTCGATCATCGATACCTTCATACCTAGTTCAATATCGTTACCGGAAAGTCTCTTTACTCGTTCCGTAATACATAACCTTGTGACTAAATCCTTAGTCATTTGCTTGCAAGCTTATGATGTGTATTACCGAGAGGGCCCAGAGATACCTTTCTGATACTCGGAGTGACAAATCCTAATCTCGATCTATGCCAACTCAACAAACACCTTCGGAGATACCTGTAGAGCATCTTTATGATCACCCAGTTAGGTTGTGACATTTGATAGCACACAAGGTATTCCTCCAGTGTCTGGGAGTTGCATAATCTCATAGTCGAAGGAATAAGTATTTGACATGAAGAAAGCAATAGCAATAAACTGGAGGATCAATATGCTAAGCTAACGGATGTGTCTTGTCCATCACATCATTCTCCTAATAATGTAATCCTGTTATCAAATGACAACACATGTCTATGGTTAGGAAACCTTAACCATCTTTGATCAATGAGCTAGTCTAGTAGAGGCTTACTAGGGACACAATATTTTGTTTATGTATTCACACATGTATTTAAGTTTCCGATCAATACAATTCTATCATGAATAATAAACCTTTATCATGAATAAGGAAATATAATATGAAATAACAACTTTATTATTGCCTCTAGGGCATATTTCCTTCGGGACATAAGAGACCATTTATTATTTGGTTGCAGGGTTGTTTGAGAGAAACTATCTTCATCCTATTCCTCCCACAAATTGATAAACCTTAGGTCATCCACTCGAGGGAAAATTGCTACTGTCCTATAGAACTCTGCGCTTGGAGGCCCAACACGTGTCTACAAGAATAAAGTTGCGTAGTAGACAACAAGCTCTTTTCTGGCGCCATTGCCAGGGAGGTGAGTGCTTGAAGGTATATCTTTAGATCTTGCAATTGAATCTCTTAGTTTCTTGTTTTATCACTAGTTTGGTTTATAAAAGAAAACTACAAAAAAAGGAATTGAGGTTGCATCATATTATTCATCTTTATAATGTCTTTCGTGAAAATGATGAAAAGGAAAATTGTGCTCAGTTGATAGAAGAAGAATTCTATAAAATGTTTGATAAAAAATCTTTGAATGATGAGCATGATTGTGATGTTGTTAGTATGAATTCTTTGAATATCCGTGATGCTAATGATATGCAAAGCTACAAGCTTGGTGATGCTATATTTGATGAAGATGATATTTTTAGTCCCCCAAGTTTTGATGAGAAATTTTATTATGATGAAAGCATGTCTCCTATTTATGATGATTATATTGATGAAAGTGGGTTTGGAAGAGTGTCAACTTTATGTAATGATGATCCCACTATTTTGGAGGGTGTTGAATCTTATTATAATAATTATGAAAGTGGATTTGGAGAGGTCATAACTTTATTTAGTGACGAATCCACTATTTTGGAAGAGGTTTCAATTAATTATGATGAGAACCAAGTTGCTATCTATGATGATTATGGTGATGACATGCATGCTAAATTGAATAATGATAACCATGAAACTTGTCATCATGATTTTAATTTTCAATCACATGATAGTCATTTTGTTGAGTTTGCTCCCACTACTATTCATGAGAACAAATTTTATTATGTGGAGAGTAAGAAAATTTCTATGTTTATGTATCATGAAAAGAATGCTTTATGTGATGGCTATATTGTTGAATTCATTCATGATGTTACTGAAAATTATTGTGAGAGAGGACCATATGCTTTTAGGTATTGCAACAATATCAAGTTTCCTCTCTTTATGTTGAAAATTTTGAAGTTGCACTTGTTTTGCCTTCCTATGCTAGTTGATTCTATCGGTGTTCTGGGAACGGGGGTACCTAGACTTGCCTGCTTGCGCCCATGGCGTGGCTTCATCAATGGCCTGGTACGGCCCACCTTCAACATCAACAACTCAAGACCCTCGCGAGGGGGCAAGCCTCGTGAGGCGGACAACACCAAGACCTCCAGGAGGAGCAGCCTCCTCAGGCTGGCTCCTAAGAGGCGGAGATCTCTATGCAAACCCCACCTCATGAGGTATAGATGACATGAGCCATGACAACCAAGGCCAGGCGGGCACCAGCGGGCCCAGGACAACAGTTTCCTTTTTGGTGCCACGGAGGCAAGCGCAGGCACGGAGTCCCAAGGAATCAACCAAAGGTTTCCATTCCCGTGCAACAAGACCAAGACCGCCAGGACGGCAGGACGGAGGTCATCTCCGAGCCCACCACAGCGTCATGACCAGAGGCTTTGCAGGCGAATAGTACTTTTGTTAGGATAGGATGTACTAGTTGTATCCCTTCGAATTTGGCCGTTGTGGGATCCCTTCCCGCCTTCATTTGGGAAGAGGACCAAGGCCACTATAAATAGGACTTAGCCACCACCGTAGAGAGGGATCGGATGGATTCCACCCTAACCAGCTCACCAGCTCACACAAGACAAGAGCACGCCTCCTGAGCTTGCTCTCCCATTGTACTAGTTCATCCTCAGCCCCTCGAGGCCAATCCACCACAAAGCAGGAGTATGGTTTTACACCGCAAGGTGGCCCAAACCTAGGTAAACTGTTGTGTCCCATTTCCTTCCTATTCATCGAGCTAGGCCATGAGGTTGGCGGGTAGGCAGACTGGGGAGGTTGAGTTCTTCGCACGCACCAAGAGTTCGAATATATCAATGGTCTGCGGAGCCCAAAATCCGACATTTGGCGCTCCAAGTAGGGGTGCGTCGGAGCCCCTCTTCTTCCAGTCGATCTACCGCCACCCCGCTATTCTCATGGCTGATGCTCCGAGGGCTCATGTTGAGAGCTGGGTTGCTCGGCCTGCCCGAGCAGCGTCGTCCTCCCAAGAGGATCTCCACTCCGCACTCCTGGCGGCCCGCACGCCGCCCAACGTCATCGGTCGCGGGTGGCGTGGGTCCTCGCCGCCCGCCCTCGTGCCATGTCATACTCGCGCCACCACATGATATTCGAGCTACACTGTGGCGATGGGCCACACACTCGCCGGGAGCAGGCGAACATGCAAGCCGTGCTCATCGTGGCGCGAGAGCTGCTGCGATGCAGGTTGGCGGAAGGTGGCTGTGATGCCTAGCTGGAGCGGGTCGCCGAGCTGCTTGATGCCGCATGCACGGGCGCGGCAGCCTTCTGCACCCTGCCTACGTCGCAAACAACACTGGGGGTGCGTGCCAGCCACCATCATGCTCGCGTACCCCTTCTTGGAGCACCTGGGGGGCCCGACGGCGCCAACCCGGCTCACGGCGCCGCTCGTCCTACCCAAGGTATGCTACCTTCTGGCGAGGCAAGCTCGGGCGGTCCCTCCTGGGGCTGCGCCAGGATGCCACCCTATGGCCACCGGATCTTAGCGCCGAGCCCGGTGCCAACGACGCGGGACGGCCAGGCGGTGATCCCGACGTGGCAACTTTGGACGCCTATGTACCTCCCATGATGGACCTGCTGTAGACGCCAAAAGAAGGCCCCCACTCGTTCCCCTTATGAGGCTGGGTATCAGGGGCACAAGAGGCCGAGGCTTTCTGCGAGCCACCCGGGAGCTTCACCGACACCTTCAACGACAACTGGGTACAGCCGATATCTCAGGAGCACGATTACGCTAACCATGGACCGCAGGTGAACCAAGCCACAGCGGCAGCTAGGGACCCCAGGGTGATGGCCTCGCCGCAGGCGGGCGGGGCGCATTGGGGGCTGCATGGGGGGAGCCCGGTGCCAGGGCCTCCTCCACGCCGTGTGGAGCAAGGCGCCGCACGGAGGTAGGTCCCTATCGGGGAAGGCGTGGGCGAGCCGTTCCCCCGGCGCAGGGCCTGCGGTCGCCGGGGGCACCGCCAGCGTCCCCCTTGCCCCTTGGTCTCGTCCTGGTTTTCGGACGCCCCAATGGTAGTCGGGGGAGGCGCTGGGTGGGGCCCCTGTCAGGCGCCATGGAAATACGCGAGGGTCTCCGCTTGTGACACTCACGTAATAATGAGTTGGGGTTGTACATGTCCCGGGGTCTCTTGAGTGCTGCCCTCGGGCCTCACGGGGGCTCCCACCCACATCCAAGTGGAACCATCATGCTTCGTGCTGGCCGTCGACACTGTCCCCCAATGACTATGCCCACGCCCAGTGGAAGCACTTAGCTCCGCGCTGGTGAGAAGACAAGAAGACTAGCTAGGTGCCGGACGCGGCCGTTTGTTATCGCCCTTCTTTCTGTAACCCAGCTTGCCGTCTTTTGGAATGAGATTTGGAGTTTCTTGCGTTTGTTAAAAGATAAAACGGGGGGAGTTTTTATTGGCTCATGGTGATTTCTTGCTTTCTGGCTTTGTGTTTGAGAGTGAAGCACATGCCTGCCACCCCCCCGTGAGCTCCCCGCGAGCGGGGGCTGGGCGTGGCATGCGCGTGTCAAGCACGCCCAGGCAATACTGAGGCCCCCTCGGGATCGGGAATGCAACTACTGCAGGAACACCGCACGCATACCTTGCCGTAATTCCGCAGTCGACTCCTCGCGAGGCTCTCTTGGACGGGCTAACCTGCTCCTCAGGCGGGCCGAAACCTTGCGAGCCCTTGGAAGGATGACATCAGGAGAAGGGCGCTTCTACAATGACAAGACCCCCTCGGGACCCACGAGACCGGAGCTAAATCACGACAACTACTCCCCTAGGTCCACGACGACACGTTCCAAGTCCTATTTTAAGGCAGATTGTCATTTCATACATTATAAGGGGCTCCCCCTTGAAAAATGCTTTCACGCCCCGTAGGGCCATGTCCGAAGGGTTTTCCATACATGTCAGGGCAAAAGGGAAATCCGGGCCTAGCTGGACGTGCAGCTTCCGGCGCCGTCTTCATCCGCGCCGCCTGCGCTCTCGCTGTAACATCCCAATTTTCAATTAGGATGTTATGCATAGGTCATCATATGCATATCATATTTTTACTTGCTTTTGGTTGTGATCCTAGAAATCTTAAGCAACTCAAGGACCCAAGGAGAGAGTTGGAGGTTCCACTAAAATTTCATATTTGAATTTATTTCAAATTTGAATAAAGGATCAATTTGATTTTAATATTTTCCTCCAATTATTTCCAGTAACAAAAATAAAAGAGAGAAGATAATATGACTTCAACAGAAGAGAAATATTGGAGGAGAAATTTTAAAATAAATTTCTTATTTTATTTGTATTTTATTAGCTATTTTATTTGAATTTGAAAAAAACTTGCATTTTTGAAAATTTCCATTTATTCCAGAAAAATGTTCATGATGTCCTAATATTAGGTTTGGACGGTGAAAATTGTTTCTGGGATTTTTAGGATTTTTTTATATTTTATTAGGATTTTTATTCTGTGGCAAAATTGTTTTAAAAAATAAAAAAAGTTTCCTCGGCCGGCCCAGCCGCAGCAGGGCCACGGCCTAGCGCGCCGCCGTCTTCCTCCGACTCGGGAACGGAGTCCCGAGTGCGCCCGCCGCCGCCATGTCCGACCAGGACACGGGCACGCCACCCCCTCAAGCAAGCCACCCTACCGCCTCCCTCCCCTCCCCATAAATAGCGAACCCGGGGCCCCTTGGGACCCCGAGCTAGCCGCCACCTTTAGCCGCCGCCGCCGAGCGCCGCTGCCACCCGCCGCCTCCCACCCCGCAGCCTGCCGCCGCCTTTAGCCGCTGGAGCCACCGCAACCACCGCCATCCAGATCCGCCGCCGGTTTTTCCGACAAAAACCGTCGAACCAGTAAAAACCGAGAAAACCCTGCCCGATTTTTTGTCGTTTTTTTCGTTAGATCGGTTTTATTTTTAGGATTCGCTAATTAGCGAACATTCACCCAATCTTCTCTGTTAATGACTTTAATCATAGATTAGTCCTTGATCTTCAAACCCTCATTACTTTTTACTCGTTTATCCAAATCCACTGAAACCAATGCCAAAATCTTAGTCTTGTTCCCCTATTTCCATATAATTTACTTGAACATGGTTTTGACAATTTAAAATTTGGTTTCAAGCAGATTTGATTTCGGACTTTTTTGGTCGTAGTTTGAGTTTCGTAACTCCGATTCGATTGTTTCTTTTTGCAAATCGAAGCTCTTCACTTGAACTTTCAGTTTGGATCTTTTATTTTGGGTTTTAACTTTGCATCTTATGCTTGAGTGCTTATGTATGCTATTGTTTGTTCACGATAGAGTTTCCGGAGTGCGAAGCGTGCTACTACGAGTCACTAGGGTTTTCAGATTGTCAGCAAGGCAAGTAACACTTTGATCATATCCTTTTATTACCCAGTTTTTTTTGCATTAGTTTCGACCCTCAAACATTGCATCAGTAGGTTTGATTAACATGTGGGTTTTGGGAAGTAGTTGATGAGGTAGGAACCTATTGCCTTTTATATCAAACCCTGGGAGTTCTACGTTATGCTTATACTGCTATGCTATGCCCGTAGACGTGGTTTGGTTTTGAGTGATCCATGATAGATGTGAGAGTTATTATTAATTAAAGGTTAAACTTAAGGTGGCTGCTTTAATACACATCTGGGTGGAATGGTTGGGGCACCTTGGAGCACCCAGTGGTTGTCCGGGCACCTGGAGCAATACAGTGTTGTCCTAGGATATCCCGGTGTACTCGTGTGATCATCCTATGGAATGCCAGCCAGGCTCAAAGGGATCATAAGATAATTCATGCTAGAAACTTCCTTGTGCAGACACAAGCCATTATGGGCTCTGGCATAGTTGAGTATGTTGTGTGACCTCTTTCACTGGTAGGCTAGCAGATGTTGGGGAAAGTAGGTGGTACTGTCTACCCAGAGTAAAGAGTTAATGCTTCGGAAAAACTGTGTCTTGATCATCCGTTTCTCAAATGTCATGTAGTGCGAGAAATCCAACGGAGGAGATCGGGTCCTGTGGGGAAAAGTGCGCTAACCTATGCAGAGTGTACAAACTAATCATGGTTAGCTGTGTCCCCGGTTATGGACGTCTTGAGTATCTGGTACTTGAATTATTCATTTGATCTCATCACTTTATTTAATTATTTTGTTGGGTTATAATTATTATTTTGGGATTGACTTGGAGGAACCTTCTCAATAATTTTCAACCAACTTTGTAGTTAAATAAAATATATTCCATTGTTGTAGGGAAAAATCAGCTTTATGCAAATGATAACCATAGATCCTCCACCAGCCATATATGCATGTAGTGATAGCTATTCTTTGTTCATTGCTCTGTAGTGTTATCTTGCCAGCATATTCCATGTGCTGACCTACACAGGCTGCAAAGTATTATGTTGCAGAGTTTTCAGATGAAGAGTAAGGTGCGCTAGGTCGTTGTCATGCACTTAGTTTTGCCGTGGAGTTGGATGGACTCTTCTACCTTTGAAGCTTCCGTTGTTATCTTATTTAGATGGCCTTCATCCATATTATTTTAATAAGTTCTCTTTTGAGACATTCGATGTAATAAGTGTGTGGTTGAACTCTATTATAAATCCTCTAGTATTGTGTGTATCAGCAATACCGATCCAGGGATGACACTTAAGCACAAAGACTTGACCATCTGAGGTCGGGTCACTACAAGATGGTATCACAGCACACGCTGACTATAGGACGTGACCACTAGGATAAGCCATAGGACACTCTTCTCTACTCATTTCTGACTCCTCTCCATTTTCTACTCTATAGATGGCTGACCCGAGGAACAAGTTCACTCAACCGGATGAAGACACCCCTTTTGGACGACACTTGAAGGAAGTCACTAGGTACCTGAGCATCGGAATACCAAGCTTCACCGAGACCTACATCGCCACTTTACCCGAGGAAGAGCGCTGGATGATTTGAGTCCATGTTCCAGGAAGGACATTCACGCCAGTTACTGAGCCCATAGAGTTTTCCTTTGATGCACCAACCTGGAGCCTAGGAAAGAGCATGGCCGCCTACATCGCCATTGGACGCATAGGCGAGGTATACCACGAGGATCTTAAGGACACCATCTACCAGATTTGTGGATGCCGAGATGAGTAATGGGAGTTGATTTGCACCAGGAAGGATAGATCCATTGTATCCTACATCTAGGAGTTAAATTAGCACATTCGTCGTCGGGAGAACCAGATGTGCGCTAGCATGATAGACATGAAGAAAGTGATGACCAGGAACATGGAGCTAGAAGAGTAACTCAAGTCTACACGCGATGGATATGAAGAGGAAATAGCAGTACTACTGGAGAAGAATGAAGATCTGAAGAAGAAGCTAGGAATATTCATGGGAAATCCTGAACCCAAGGAAGACAACCATCCTAAAGACTACATCATAATCAACGACACCGACTCTACCCCCGATAGTGATGATGATTATGAAGAAGAAGCTGGAGCAGATATCATGGAGTCATCCATCGATCAAAATTTCTAGTCGACCACCATATTATTAGTAGTATTCTCCCATGTATATAGTAATAGTTCGAGCATTTTGTAACGGTAGTTTAGATTGATTGTATGATCTTGTTTGAATTGAGTGGTGTGAAATGAATGTGTTTGTCTCATGTGCATATGGGTAGTGATTTCTCTCTAGACCTCACTCTATTATATTCTCACCCCTCTAAACCTATCAGATGCCTCCGAGACGTGACCCCGGATTTGTCTTCCAACCAGAGCTCACTCAGTTGATCCAACAGCAGAATGCCTTGATGCAATAACAACAACCCACCGCCACCACCTCCAGTTGAAAATTTAGCCTGTTTCCTAAGGTTGAATCCGCCGGTGTTCTCTAGTAGCACCGAGCCGATTGTGGCTGATGATTGGCTCCGCAGGATTGGAAGGGAGCTGACCACCGCAGGTTGCACAGATGCTGAGAAGGTGCGCTTTGCCGCACATCAACTGGATGGACCCGAGCCTCATGGTGGGAGAATTACACAACCACTTTCCCTATAGCCAATGTCACTTGGGATCAGTTCCAGCAAGCATTCCACACTGCAGCAGTCTTAACCAGAGCTATGAGCATGAAGAAGTGTGAGTTTCGCAACTTATGCCAGGGAAATCGTACCGTGGGGCAGTACGTGGATAACTTCGGTAAGTTAGTTCGCTATGCCCTAGATGATGTGGCCACAGATGCCGCAAAGAAGGAGAAGTTTATGGAAGGGCTAAATGATGAGCTGAGTATGCATTTGATGGTGGCAACATTCACTAACTATCAGGAGTTGGTAGACAGGGCTCTTATGATTGAAGGCAAGCAGCAGCAGATAGAGAGCCGCAAAAGGAAGTATGGACAACGGAGGTACAACTCTGGAGCTCAGCAGAAGCCTCATTTTACTCCAAACTCAGGAGGACATACCCATCATAACCATGGAGGCCACACTCACAATGGAGGGAGTTCACATAACCATAGTGGTCCCAAGAATGGTAATGGGAATGGAGGAAACAACGGTGAGAACCGTTTCAACCCCACTACACCCGCCAAGAAGGATCTAAGTCACATTACTTGTTTCAAGTGTGGGAAGACTGGACACTACGCCATCGAGTGTCCTGAAGCAAAGAATGGAAATGGCAATGGAAGCTCAGGGAAGAAGCCAAACCCTTTCAACAGAGGTCAGGTGAACCACATTAACATGGAGGAAGTTGAAGAGCAGCCTGACGCAGTGATTGGTAAGTTTTTGATTAAGTCATTTACCGCTCTCGTTCTTTTTGACACTGGTGCATCGCATTCATACATATCAAGGTGATTTGTGGACAAGTTTAAGTTGCCAACCCTAGCCCTTAGGTCACCCATGTTAGTAAGCTCGCCAGGAGAGGAGTATATGGCCAACCGATGGTGTGGTCGGTTACCATTAACCATTGGTAGCCATGTTTTCCCCTCAGACCTAGTAATTTTGGAGTCACAAGGATTGGATATAATACTAGGCATGGATTGGCTATCGAAGTATGGAGGAAACATCGACTGTGCTAGTAAGTCGATACTACTCACCACCCCTGAGGGAAAGATGATCAAGTATGTATCTAGGCATGCGCCAAGGAGGACTCAAGTAAATTCCCTCTCGGGAGTTGTTCAGGAGGAAGTACCAGTTGTGAAGGATTACCCCGATGTATTTCCAGAGGAATTACCAGGCATGCCACCAGATCGAGACATAGAATTTTTGATAGAGTTGTTGCCAGGCACCGGACCAATATCAAAGAGACCATATCGGATGCCCACAAATGATCTATATGAAATTAAGAAGCAGATTAAGGAGTTATTGGAGAAAGGTTATACTCGACCAAGTTCATCACTATGGGGAGCCCCAGTGCTCTTAGTCGAGAAGAAGGATGGATCTTTGAGAACGGTTGTTGATTATCGTGCATTGAATGAAGTGACGATCAAGAACAAGTACCCACTACCGATGATCAATGATTTGTTTGACCAGCTACAGGGAACCAAAGTATTCTCCAGGATCGATCTTCGACCAGGATACCACCAGTTGAAGATCCGAGAACAGGATATACCTAAGATAGCTTTTACCACCAGGTACAGGCTATATGAGTACACAATCATGTCTTTTGGATTGACTAACGCACCTGCCTATTTTATGAGTATGATGAATAAGGTGTTCATGGAGTTCTTGGATAAGTTTGTTGTGGTGTTCATAGACGACATATTAGTGTACTCGAAGAATGAAGAGGAACACAAGGAACACTTGTTCTTAGTTCTCGAGAAGCTCAGAGAACATTAGCTATATGCCAAGTTCAGCAAGTGCGAATTTGGTTGAAAGAAGTCGGATTTCTTGGACATGTTATATCAGGAGAAGGTATAGCAGTAGACCCTACCAAGGTTCAGTCTGTCACTGAGTGGTTGGCACCCACCTCAGTTGGGGAGATCCGTAGTTTTCTGGGACTCGCAGGATACTATATGAGGTTCATTGAGAATTTTTCCAAGATTGCGAAACCCATGACAGAGTTGTTGAAGAAGGACACCAAGTTCAAATGGACCGAGGAATGTGAGGCCAGTTTTCAGGAGTTGAAGAAATGTTTGGTTACATCCCTAGTGCTGATTCTTCCAGATATACGCAAGGATTTCCAAGTTTATTGTGATGCTTCTCGCATGGGACTTGGAGGTGTACTTATCCAAGACGAAAGAGTTGTTTCATATGCCTCACGTTAGCTTCGACCTCATGGGTTGAATTATGCCACACATGATTTGGAGTTAGCAGCCGTAGTGCATGCGCTCAGGACCTGGATACATTTTCTTATTGGAAACCATTGTGAGGTCTACACAGACCATAAGAGTTTGAAGTATATTTTCACACAGAAGGAGTTGAATCTCAGGCAGAGGAGATGGTTGGAGCTAATAAAGGATTATGAGATGAAGCTACATTATCATCCAGGAAAGGCCAATGTCGTAGCAGACGCTTTGAGCCGCAAGAGTTATGTGAATACCCTCATAAGTGGAGGATTACTGCAGGAGTTAGTCGACGATCTCAAGGAACTTCGTTTGGAGATAGTGCCAAGAGGATTTGTTGCAACAATGGAAGTTCAGTCTACGTTATTGGGAAGGATTTGAGAAGCTCAGAAGGATGATAAGGAGATTGCTGAGATAAAGGAGAAGATGAGAGAAGGAAAGGCCAAAGGTTTTCCTGAAGATGAGCATGAAACTTTATGGTTTGAGGACCATGTTTATGTGCCTAATGACTCGGAGATCAGGAAGTTAATACTTCAGGAAGCTCATGACTCGCCATACTCGATTCTCCCGAAAACACTAAGATGTATTTGGATTTGAAGCAACGTTTCTGGTGGACAGGTATGAAGAAGGATATTGCCGAGTATGTAGCCGTATGTGATGTATGTCAGAGAGTTAAGGCAGAACACTAGAAGCCAGCAGGATTATTACAACCTATGCCGATACGTGAATGGAAGTGGGTTAAACTTGGCATGGACTTTATCACCAGATTACCCAGGACAAGATCAGGATATGTCTCCATCTGGGTAGTAGTTGATCGCTTGACCAAAGTGGTTCACTTCATCCATGTGAAAACCACTTAAAGGAGTGCGAAGTTGGCCAGGATATATATGACCAGGATCGTATGTCTGCATGGAGTTCCGAGGACCATCGTATCAGATAGAGGAACACGGTTTACTTTGAAGTTTTGGAATCACTTGCACCAGACTTTGGGTACCAGGTTAGAGTTCAGTACAGCCTTTCATCCACAGACAGATGGACATACCAAGAGAGTCAATCAGATTCTGGAGGACATGTTGAGAGCTTGTGCGCTAGATTATGGATCTAGTTGGGATGATAATTTGCCTTACACAGAATTCTCATACAACAACAGTTATCAAGCTAGTTTGAAGATGGCCCCTTTCGAAGCTTTGTATGGAAGAAGGTGTACGACACCATTGATGTGGGATGAAGTTGGAGACCGTCAGTTGTTCGGACCAGATTTAATCAGAGAGTCTGAAGAGAAGGTTAAGTTAATTCATGATAGACTGAAGGTAGCCCAGTCCAGACAGAAGAGTTATGCTGATACAAAACGCGAGGAGGTAGTCTATGAAATTGGAGACAGGGCATATCTTCGTGTGTCACCGCTTCGAGGAGTTAAACGATTTGGAGTTAAAGGAAAATTAGCCCCAAGATTTGTAGGACCATATCGAGTTTTGGAACGTATGGGAGAAGTGGCCTACAAGTTGGAGTTACCCGAAGGACTTTTAGGAGTTCATGATGTGTTTCATGTTCCCAGTTGAAGAAGTGCCATTCAGAGATGGCCGATATTCCTCTGAGAGATATAGTGCCCCTGGAAGCAATTCAATTAGAGAGTGACCTAACCTACGAGGAGAAACCTGTCAAGATTCTTGAGTTTGCCAACCGAGTTACACGCAGCAAGGCTATCAAGTTTTGCAAAGTTCAGTGGAGCCACCATACCGAGGAAGAAACCAACTGGGAGCGAGAAGAAGACCTACGGAAAGACCACCCACACCTATTTTCTAGCCAACCCGAATCTCGAGGGCGAGATTCATCTTAAGGGGGTAGGTTTATAACATCCCAATTTTCAATTTGGATGTTATACATAGGTCATCATATGCATATCATATTTTTACTTGCTTTTGGTTGTGATCCTAGAAATCTTAAGCAACTCAAGGACCCAAGGAGAGAGTTGGAGGTTTCACTAAAATTTCATATTTAAATTTATTTCAAATTTGAATAAAGGATCAATTTGATTTTAATATTTTTCCTCCGATTATTTTCAATAACAAAAATAAAAGGGAGAAGATAATATGACTTCTTCAACAGAAGAGAAATATTGGAGGAGAAATTTTAAAATCAATTTATTATTTTATTTGTATTTTATTAGCTATTTTATTTGAATATGAGAAAAACTTGCATTTTTGAAAATTTGCATTTAGTCCAGAAAATGTTCATCATGACCTAAATATTAGGTTTGGACGGTGAAAATTGTTTCTTGGATTTTTAGGATATTTTTATATTTTATTAGGATTATTATTCCGCAGTGAAATTGTTTTTAAAAATAAAAAAAGTTTCCTGGGCCGGCCCAGCCGCAGCCGGGCCATGGCCCAGCGCGCCGCCGTCTTCCTCCGACTCGGGACCGGAGTCCTGAGTGCGCCCACCGCCGCCGCCGCCGCCGTGTTCGACCAGGACACGGGCACACCGCCCCCTCCTGCAAGCCACCCAGCCAGCTCCCACCCCTCCCCTTAAATAGCGACCCCGGGGTCCCTTGGGACCCCGAGCCAGCCGCCGCCGCCGCTGCCGCCCGCCGCCTCCCACCCCGCAGCCCGCCGCCGCCTTTAGCCGCCGCAACCACCGCCGGTTTTTCTGACGAAAACTGTCGAACTGGTAAAAACCGAGAAAACCCCGCCCGATTTTTTTTCTAATCTCGGTTTTTTCTGTTAGATCGGTTTTATTTTTAGGATTCGCTAATTAGCGAACGTTCACCAAATCTTCTCTTTTAATGAATGAATTCGTTCATTAGCCTCTGTTAGCGGACGTTCGTCCGATGAATTTTTCTTTTTATTTTAATTTTCGGTTAGGGACCTATCCGCGAATACTTTTATCATAGATTAGTCCCTGATCTTCAAACCCTCGTTACTTTTTACTCGTTTATCCAAATCCAGTGAAACCAATGCCAAAATCTTAGTCTTGTTCCCCTATTTCCATATAATTTAATTGAAAATGGTTTTAACAATTTAAAATTTGGTTTCAAGCAGATTTGATTTCGGACTTTTTGGGTCGTAGTTTGAGTTTCGTAACTCCGATTCGATTGTTTCTTTTTGCAAATTGAAGCTCTTCACTTTAACTTTTAGTTTGGATCTTTTATTTTGGGGTTTACCTTTGCATCTTATGCTTGAGTGCTTATGTATGCTATTGTTTGTTCACGATAGAGTTTCCGGAGTGCGAAGCATGCTACTATGAGTCACTAGGGTTTTCAGATCATCAGCAAGGCAAGTAACACTTTGATCATATCCTTTTATTACCCCGTTTTTTTGCATTAGTTTCAACCCTCAAACATTGCATCAGTAGGTTTGATTAACATGTGGTTTTTGGGAAGTAGTTGATGAGGTAGGAACCTATTGCCTTTTATATCAAACCCTGGGAGTTCTACGTTATGCTTATACTGCTATGCTATGCCCGTAGACGTGGTTTGGTTTTGAGTGATCCATGATAGATGTGAGAGTTATTATTAATTAAAGGTTAAACTTAAGGTGGCTGCTTTAATACACATCTGGGTGGAATGGTTGGGGCACCTTGGAGCACCCAGTGGTTGTCCGGGCACCTGGAGCAATACAATGTTGTCCTAGGATATCCCGGTGTACTCGTGTGATCATCCTATGGAATGCCAGCCAGGCTCAAAGGGATCATAAGATAATTCATGCTAGAAACTTCCTTATGCAGACACAAGCCATTATGGGCTCTGGCATAGTTGAGTATGTTGTGTGACCTCTTTCACTGGTAGGCTAGCAGATGTTGGGGAAAGTAGGTGGTACTGTCTACCCAGAGTAAAGAGTTAATGCTTCGGAAAAACTGTGTCTTGATCATCCATTTCTCAAATGTCATGTAGTGCGAGAAATCCAACGGAGGAGATCGGGTCCTGTGGGGAAAAGTGCGCTAACCTATGCAGAGTGTACAAACTAATCATGGTTAGCTGTGTCCCCGGTTATGGACGTCTTGAGTATCTGGTACTTGAATTATTGATTTGATCTCATCACTTTATTTAATTAATTTGTTGGGTTATAATTATTATTTTGGGATTGACTTGGAGGAACCTTCTCAATAATTTTCAACCAACTTTGTAGTTAAATAAAATATATTCCGTTGTTGTAGGGAAAAACACCTTTATGCAAATGATAACCGTAGAGCCTCCATCAGCCATATATGCATGTAGTGATATCTATTATTTGTTCGTTGCTCTATAGTGTTATCTTGCCAGCATATTCCATGTGCTGACTTACACAGGCTGCAATGTATTATGTTGCAGAGTTTTCAGACGAAGAGTAAAGTGCGCTAGTTGTCATGCACTCAGTTTTGCCGTGGAGTTGGATGGACTCTTCTACCTTCGAAGCTTCCGCTGTTATCTTATTTAGATGGCCTTCAGCCATATTATTGTAATAAGTTCTCTTTTGAGACATTTGATGTAATAAGTGTGTGATTGAACTCTGTTATAAATCCTTGAGTACTGTGTGTGTCAGCAATACCGATCCAGGGATGACACTTAAGCACAAAGACTTGACCATCTGAGGTCGGGTCACTACAGTCGCTGGCATCGCCGTCATCATTCTCGTCTGCACCACCCCCGTTGGTCGCAACCACGACTGCGTCATCCTCGGGAGCGAACTCCAAGCAGGTCGTCCACCTAGACCGACAAGTTGTCCTGGATGACCCGGGCACGGGGGCTATCACAACATCAAAATCAAAGTGGGGGTCAAGGTTGAGAAGTTGGATGAAGACGCATGAGAACGCGCGCCCTCACGGCCCGGTCCTCCAGACGGGTGATACATCTCCAACGTATCTGTAATTTTTGATTGTTCCATGCTATATTATATTCTGTTTTGGATATTATTGGGCTTTATTATACACTTTTATATTATTTTTGGGACTAACCTATTAACCGGAGGCTGAGACCAGAATTGCTGTTTTTTGCCTATTTTAGGGTTTCGCAGAAAAAGAATATCAAACGGAGTCCAAAACGGAATGAAACCTTCGGGAACGTGATTTTTGGAACAAACATGATCCAGAGGACTTGGATCCTACGTCAAGACATCAACTAGAGGCCACGAGGTAGGGGGCGCGCCTAACCCCCTGGGCGCTCCCTCCACTCTCGTGGGCCCCTTGTTGCTCCACCAATGTACAACTTCCTCCTATATATACCTACGTACCCCCAAACTACCAGATACGGAGCCAAAACCCTAATTCCACCGCGTAACTTTCTGTATCCACAAGATCCCATCTTGGGGCCTGTTCCGGAGCTCCGTCGGAGGGGGCATCGATCACGGAGGGCTTCTACATCAACACCATAGCCTCTCCAATGAAGTGCGAGTAGTTTACCTCAGACCTACGGGTCCATAGTTATTAGCTAGATGGCTTCTTCTCTCTTTTTGTATCTCAATACAAAGTTCTCCCCCTCTCTTGTGGAGATCTATTCGATGTAATCTTCTTTTGCGGTGTGTTTGTTAAGACCGATGAATTGTGGGTTTATGATCAAGTTTATCTATGAACAATATTTGAATCTTCTCTGAATTCTTTTATGTATGATTGGTTATCTTTGCAAGTCTCTTAGAATTATCAGTTTGGTTTGGCCTACTAGATTGATCTTTCTTGCAATGGGAGAAGTGCTTAGCTTTGGGTTCAATCTTGCGGTGTCCTTTCCCAGTGACAGTAGGGGCAGCAAGGCACATATTGTATTGTTGCCATCGAGGATAAAAAGATGGGGTTTTCATCATATTGCATGAGTTTATCCCTCTACATCATGTCATCTTGCTTAAAGCGTTACTCTGTTCTCTTGAACTTAATACTCTAGATGCATGCTGGATAGCGGTCGATGTGTGGAGTAATAGTAGTAGATGCAGGTAGGAGTCGGTCTACTTGTCTCGGACGTGATGCCTATATACATGATCATACCTAGATATTCTCATAATTATGCTCAATTCTGTCAATTGCTCAACAATAATTTGTTTACCTGCCGTGAATACTTATGCTCTCGAGAGAAGACACAAGTGAAACCTATGGCCCCGGGGTCTATCTTCCATCATATTAATCTTCCAATACTTAGTTATTTTTATTGCCTTTTATTTTACTTTGCATCTTTATCATAAAAATACCAAAAATATTATCTTATCATATCTATCAGATCTCACTCTTGTAAGTGACCGTGTAGGGATTGACAACCCCTTATCGCGTTGGTTGCGAGGATTTATTTGTTTGTGTAGGTACGAGGGACTCGTGCGTGGCCTCCTACTGGATTGATACCTTGGTTCTCAAAAACTGAGAGAAATACTTACGCTACTTTGCTGCACCACCCTTTCCTCTTCAAGGGAAAACCAACGCAAGTGCTCAAGAGGTAGCAAGAAGGATTTCTGGCACCGTTGCCGGGGAGGTCTACGCACAAGTCAACATACCAAGTACCCGTCACAGCCCTTATCTCCCGCATTACATTATTTGCCATTTGCCTCTCGTTTTCCTCTCCCCCACTTCACCATTGCCGTTTTATTTGCCCTCTCTCTCTATCCTCCCTCTCTTTCTCTATTTGCCTCTTTTTGCACGTTCCTCGTTTGCTTGTGTGTTGGATTGCTTGCTTGTCGCGATGGCTCAAGATAACACTAAATTGTGTGACTTTACCAATGCCAACAACTATGATTTTATTAGCACTCCGGTTGCACCTCTTACCGATGCTGAATCTTGTGAAATTAATGATGCCTTGCTGTGTCATGAAAGATCCATTTTTCGGCCTTCCTAGTGAAGATGCCGTGTAACGCCACAGACACACCCGCCGGTGGTCGTTACTCCTGGCGGGATCTAGACTGGCCCCACATATCAATACTAGTCTTTTCTGCGCACTTTGTCCTCACTCATGCGCACCCGGGAGCAACTTCTCGGTCGGTCACCCATCCTGAAACTACACCAAGCTGAGCATGCTTAACTTTGCAGTTCTGTCCGAATGGGCTTCCAGAAAAGAAGGAATTCCTTATTGATATGAGTAGTCTATCATCCCTAATAAGCCAGGCTATCACATGCTGCTACCCATCTAAATAGCTTCGTTGATTTGTGTGATATGCAAAATAAGAAAGATGTGGATAATGATATTGTTAAATTGAAGCTATTTCCTTTTTCGCTTAGAGATCGTGCTAAAGCTTGGTTTTCGTCTTTGCCTAAAAATAGTATTGATTCGTGGAATAAGTGCAAAGATGCGTTTATCTCTAAGTATTTTCCTCCCGCCAAGATCATCTCTCTTAGAAATGATATTATGAATTTTAAGCAACTTGATCATGAACATGTTGCACAAGCTTGGGAGAGGATGAAATTAATGATACGTAATTGCCCTACGCATGGTTTGAATTTGTGGATGATTATACAAAATTTTTATGCCGGATTGAATTTTGCTTCTAGAAATCTTTTAGATTCGACCGCGGGAGGCACTTTTATGGAAATCACTTTAGTAGAAGCTACTAAACTCCTAGATAATATTATGGTTAATTATTCTCAATGGCACACTGAAAGATCTACTAATAAGAAAGTGCATGCTATAGAAGAAATTAATGTTTTGAGTGGAAAGATGGATGAACTTATGAAATTATTTGCTAATAAAAGTGTTTCTTCTGATCCTAATGATATGCCTTTGTCTACTTTTACTGAGAACAATAATTAATCTATGGATGTGAATTTTGTTGGTAGGAATAATTTTGGTAACAACGCGTATAGAGGAAACTTTAATCCTAGGCCCTATCCTAGTAATTCCTCTAATAATTATGGTAATTCCTACAACAATTCTTATGGAAATTATAATAAGATGCCCTCTGATTTTGAATCTAATATTAAAGAATTTATTACTTCGCAAAAGAATTTCAATGCTTTGATTGAAGAAAAATTGCTTAAGATTGATGAGTTGGCTAGGAACGTTGATATAATATCTCTTGATGTTGATTCTTTGAAACTTAGATCTATTCCACCTAAGCATGATATCAATGGGTCTCTCAAAGCCATGAGAATTTCCATTGATGACTGCAAAGAAAGAACCGCTAGGATGCGTGCTAAGAAAGATTGCTTTATAAAAGCGTGTTCTTCTAGTTTCCATGATAATAAAGATGAAGATCTAAAAGTTATTGATGTGTCCCCTATTAAATCTTTGTTTTTCAATATGAATCTTGATAATGATGGGACTGAATATGATCCACCTTTACCTAGATGGCGTTCCCAAAATTTGGAGTCTTTAGATCTTGATGCTAAAATTGTTAAAAGTGGGATTGAAGAAGTCAAAACTTTAAATATTAATGAACCCACTATTTTTAATTTCAAGGAATTTAATTATGACAATTTCTCTTTGATAGATTGTATTTCCTTGTTGCAATCCGTGCTAAATTCTCCTCATGCTTATAGTCAAAATAAAGCTTTTACTAAACATATCGTCGATGCTTTGATGCAATCTTATGAAGAAAAACTTGAGTTGGAAGTTTCTATCCCAAGAAAACTTGATGATGAGTGGGAACCTACTATCAAAATTAAAATTAAAGATCATGAATGCTATGCTTTGTGTGATTTTGGTGCTAGTGTTTCCACGATTCCAAAGACTTTGTGTGATTTGTTAGGTTTCCATGATTTTGATGATTGCGCTTTAAACTTGCACCTTGCGGATTCCACTATTAAGGAACCTATGGGAAGAATTAATGATGTTCTTATTGTAGCAAATAGGAATTATGTGCCCGTAGATTTTATTGTTCTTGACATAGATTGCAATCCTTCATGTCCTATTATTCTTGGTAGACCTTTCCTTAGAACGATTGGTGCAATTATTGATATGAAGGAGGGGAATATTAGATTCAAATTTCCATTAAGGAAAGGCATGGAACACTTCCCTAGAAAGAAAATTAAGTTATCTTATGAATATATTATTAGAGCCACTTATGGATTGCCTACCAAAGATGGCAACACCTAGATCTATCCTTGCTTTTTATGCCTAGCTAGGGGCGTTAAATGATAGCGCTTGTTGGGAGGCAACCCAATTTTATTTTTATTCCTTGCTTTTTGCTCCTGTTTAGTAATAAATAATTTATATAGCCTCTGTTTTGTTTGTGTTTTTTGTGTTTAATTAGTGTTTGTGCCAAGTAGAACCGTTCGGAAGACTTGGGGAAAGTCTTGTTAATCTTGCTGTAAAAAACAGAAACTTTAGCTCTCACGAGAACTGCTGCCATTTTTATTTGGAAAGTTCTATTTAGTTAATTATTTTTGAAGATGATTAATAGATAAATTCCTCACGTCCATCAATTTATTTTAGAATTTGTTGGGTTCCAGATTTTCCGTTAGCTACAGATTACTACAGACTGTTTTGTTTTTGATAGATTCTGTTTTTCGTGTGTTGTTTGCTTATTTTGATGAATCTATGGCTAGTAAAATAGTTTATAAACCATAGAGAAGTTGGAATACAGTATGTTTAACACCAATATAAATAAAGAATGAGTTCATTACAGTACCTTGAAGTGGTGTTTTGTTTTCTTTCGCTAATGGAGCTCATGAGATTTTCTACTTTAAGTTTTGTGTTGTGAAGTTTTCAAGTTTTGGGTAAAGATTTGATGGATTATGGAACAAGGAGTGGCAAGAGCCTAAGCTTGGGGATGCCCATGGCACCCCCAAGATAATCTAAGGACACCTAAAAGCCAAAGCTTGGGGATGCCCCGGAAGGCATCCCCTCTTTCGTCTACTTCTATCGGTAACTTTACTTGGAGCTATATTTTTATTTACCACATGATATGTGTTTTGCTTGGAGCATCTTGTATTATTGAGTATTTATTTGTTAGTTTTCTACAATCATCCTTGCTGCACACACATTTTTGAGAGAGACACACATGATTCAGAAATTATTAGAATACTCTATGTGCTTCACTTATATCTTTTGAGTCATATAGTTTTTGCTCTAGTGCTTCACTTATATCTTTTAGAGCACGTCGGTGTATTTGTTTTATAGAAAAAATTCTTCTCTCATGCTTCACTTAGATTATTTTGAGAGTGCTACAAAACAGCATGGTAATTTTCTTTAATTATTTGAGGCATTCAAGATTAAATAAATAAAATTTTACTATGAGTGTGTTGAATACTATGAGAAGTTTGAAACTTGATAATTGTTTTGAGATATGGAGATGGTGATATTAGAGTCGTGCTAGTTGAGTAGTTGTGAATTTGAGAAATGCTTGTGTTGAAGTTTGTGATTCCCGTAGCATGCACGTATGGTGAACCGTTATGTTAAGAAGTCGGAGCATGATGTATATATTGATTGTCCTCCTTATGGGTGGCGGTCGGGGACGAGCGATGGTCTTTTCCTACCAGTCTATCCCCCTAGGAGCATGCGTGTAGTACTTTGCTTCGATAACTAATAGATTTTTGCAATAATATGTGAGTTCTTTATGACTAATGTTGAGTCCATGGATTATACGCACTCTCACCCTTCCATCATTGCTAGCCTCTCTAATACCGCGCACCTTTCGCCAGTATCATACACCCACCATATACCTTCCTCAAAACAGCCACCATACCTACCTATCATGGCATTTCCATAGCCAGTCCGAGATATATTGCCACGCAACTTTCCACCATTTCGTTTATCATGACACACTCAATCATTGTCATATTGCTTTGCATGATCATGTAGTTGACATTTTAGTTGTGGCAAAGCCACTGTTCATAATTCTTTCATATAAGTCACTCTTGCATCATTGCTATCCTGGTACACCGCCGGAGGCATTCATATAGAGTCATACTTTGTTCTAAGTATCAAGTTGTAATCATTGAGTTGTAAATAAATAGAAGTGTGATGATCATCATTCATAGAGTATTGTCCCAAATAAAAAAGAGAAAGGCAAAAAAAAGAAGGCCCAAAAAAAGGGGCAATACTACTATCCTTTTTTCCACACTTGTGCTTCAAAGTAGCACCATGATCTTCATAATAGAGAGTCTCCTATGTTATCACTTTCATATACTAGTGGGAATTTTTCATTATAGAACTTGGCTTGTATATTCCAACGATGGGCTTCCTCAAAATTCCCTATGTCTTCGTGAGCAAGCAAGTTGGATGCACACCCACTTAGTTTGTTTTTGTTGAGCTTTCATATATTTATAGCTCTAGTGCGCTCGTTGCATGGCAATCCCTACTCACTCACATTGATATCTATTGATGGGCATCTCCATAGCCCGTTGATATGCCTAGTTGATGTGAGACTATCTTCTCCCTTTTTGTCATCTCCACAACCACCATTCTATTGCACGTATAGTGCTATGTCCATGGCTCACGCTCATGTATTGCGTGAAGATTGACAAAGTTTGAGAACATTAAAAGTATGAAACGATTGCTTGGCTTGTCATCGGGGTTGTGCATGATTTGAATACTTTGTGTGGTGAAGATGGAGCATAGCCAGACTATATGATTTTGTAGGGATAACTTTCTTTGGCCATGTTATTTTGAAGAGACATAATTGCTTAGTTAGTATGCTTGAAGTATTATTATTTCTATGTCAATATTAAACTTTTGTCTTGAATCTTTTGGATCTGAATATTCATACCACAATTAAGAGACTTACATTGAAATTATGCCAAGTAGCATTCCACATCAAAAATTCTGTTTTTATCATTTACCTACTCGAGGACGAGCAGGAATTGAGCTTGGGGATGCTTGATACGTCTCCAACATATCTATAATTTTTGATTGTTCCATGCTATATTATATTCTGTTTTGGACATTATTGGGCTTTATTATACACTTTTATATTATTTTTGGGACTAACCTATTAACCGGAGGCCCAGCCCAGAATTGTTGTTTTTGCCTATTTTAGGGTTTCGTAGAAAAAGAATATCAAACGGAGTCCAAACGGAATGAAACCTTCGGGAACGTGATTTTTGAAACGAACATGATCCAGAGGACATGGACCCTACGTCAAGACATCAACCAGGAGGCCAGGAGGTAGGGGGGCACGCCTACCCCTTGGGTGCACCCTCCACCCTCGTGGGCCCCCTGTTGCTCCACCGACGTACTCCTTCCTCCTATATATACCTACGTGCCCCCAAACTACCAGATATGGAGCCAAAACCCTAATTCCACCACCATAACTTCATGTATCCACGAGATCCCATCTTGGGGCCTGTTTCGGAGCTCCGCCGGAGGGGGCATCGATCATGGAGGGCTTCTACATGAACACCATAGTGTCTCCAATGAAGTGTGAGTAGTTTACCTCAGACCTACGGGTCCATAGTTATTAGCTAGATGGCTTCTTCTCTCTTTTTGTATCTCAATACAAAGTTCTCCCCCTCTCTTGTGGAGATCTATTCGATGTAATCTTCTTTTGCGGTGTGTTTGTTGAGACCGATGAATTGTGGGTTTATGATCAAGTTTATCTATGAACAATATTTGAATCTTCTCTGAATTATTTTATGTATGATTGGTTATCTTTGCAAGTCTCTTTGAATTATCAGTTTGGTTTAGCCTACTAGATTGATCTTTCTTGCAATGGGAGAAGTGCTTAGCTTTGGGTTCAATCTTGCGGTGTCCTTTCCCAGTGACAGTAGGGGCAGCAAGGCACGTATTGTATTGTTGCCATTGAGGATAACAAGATGGGGTTTTCATCATATTGCATGAGTTTATCCCTCTACATCATGTCATCTTGCTTAAAGCGTTACTCTGTTCTCTTGAACTTAATACTCTAGATGCATGCTGGATAGCGGTCGATGTGTGGAGTAATAGTAGTAGATGCAGGCAGGAGTCGGTCTACTTGTCTCGGACGTGATGCCTATATACATGATCATACCTAGATATTCTCATAATTATGCTCAATTCTGTCAATTTCTCAATAGTAATTTGTTTACCCGCCGTGAATACTTATGCTCTTGAGAGAAGCCACTAGTGAAACCTATGGCCCCCGGGTCTATCTTCCATCATATTAATCTTCCAATACTTAGTTATTTTTATTGACTTTTATTTTACTTTGCACCTTTATCATAAAAATACCAAAAATATTATCTTATCATATCTATCAGATCTCACTCTCGTAAGTGACCGTGTAGGGATTGACAACCCCTTATTGCGTTGGTTGCGAGGATTTATTTGTTTGTGTAGGTATGAGGGACTCGTGTGTGGCCTCCTACTGGATTGATACCTTGGTTCTCAAAAACTGAGGGAAATACTTACGCTACTTTGCTGCACCACCCTTTCCTCTTCAAGGGAAAACCAACGCAAGTGCTCAAGAGGTAGCAACGGGTCACGATCTCGATGAAGAAGCGGAGGTGGCTAGCTTCGTCATCCTTGCAGATGGTGCCCAAGGCTCGGTTGGCCCTGGAGCATCGAGGCACGCTCGCGCTGCATCGTCCAATGGTGGTTTGCTTCATTCACGGTTTTCTCCTCGAGGGACATGATGCCCTCAACCTGTTGCTGAAGTGAGGACAGGTCGGCACGATCAGAGACCAAGTTAGCTTGAGTGGAGGCCTGAGCCTCCTTGGCAGCCCTCTCACGCAGTTCTGCCGTGTCCAGCTTCGTCTTGAGGGCGATGGTCCTGCCCTTAAGCTCGGCCTCCTGGAGCTCCAATTTCAGGCGATACACGTCAGCAAGAGCCACATGAGCCTTCGCCACCCTCTGGTCGACCTCCTGCTAGATTCAGGCTTCCCGAGTGGCGACAACGTCCTCAGCCATGGCTACCTGGCACTCCCTCACCTCCAACCGCTCAAGCTCCAGGCTGCGCTCCAAGACCTCCAGCGCTAGTGCCTCCTCGCGTTCCTGGACCTCCTTCTCATCGGAGGGGGCCTCACTCAGTGATGCTTCCAGGGCAGCCTTGCGCGCTTGGATCTGCCGCTCGAGGGCGACGTTCAAAGCTTGAAGCTCCCGCACCCTTTCCTCATCCGCCTCACGATGGCAGTCGGCGGCCCAGTCTTCCTCCTGAGCGCGGGCGCTAGCCTCGCAAGAGTCTGCGAGGGACACCGTAGCGCTCGCGCTTGTGCTGAATGTGCCCAAGGTTGATGTTGACCTTCAGCCGACGCCACTCGTGCGCCAAGCGGAGGCCCTCCGTCTCAAGGCGGGCGTTGACATTGGCAAGCACTCCTCCAAGCCAACTCAGCACGCCCATCGCCTGACGGAAAAGCTCATAACAGACGGAACTGCACCCGCGCGCGAGCTCCAGCGCGCGGACAAGCTCGTCCTCCACATCGGGGGCTGCCGGAGAGGTGTGGAGCGGCTCGCCTGCCTCCGGTAGGGGGTGAGGGAGTCCTGGATTAAGGGGTCCCCTTGATACGTCTCCAATGTATCTATAATTTTTGATTGCTCCATGCTATATTATCTACTGTTTTGGATGTTTATGGGCTTTATTATACACATTTATATCATTTTTGGGACTAACCTATTAACCTAGAGCCCAGTGCCAGTTTCTGTTTTACCTTGTTTTAGAATATCGCAGAAAAGGAAAACCAAATGGAGTCCAATTGACCTGAAACTTCACGGAACTTATTTTTGGATCAGAAGAAGCCCAGAAGACTTGGAGTCCACGTAAGGGAAGCTTCGAGGAGGCCACGAGGTAGGGGGGCGCCCTCCACCCTCGTGGGCCCCTCGTGGCCCCCCTGACGTACTTCTTCCGCCTATATATCTCCATATACCCTAAAAACATGGGGGAGCACAATAGACCGGGAGTTCTGCCGACAGAAGCCTCCGTAGCCACCGAAAACCAATCTAGACCCGTTCCGGCACCCTGCCGGAGGGGGAAATCCCTCTCCGGTGGCCATCTTCATCATCCCAATGCTCTCCATGATGAGGAGGGAGTAGTTCTCCCTCGGGGCTGAGGGTATGTAGCAGTAGCTATTTGTTTGATCTCTCTCTCTCTCTCTCGTGTTCTTGATTTGGCACGATCTTGATGTATCGTGAGCTTTGCTATTATAGTTGGATCTTATGTTTCCCCTCCCCCTCTACTCTCTTGTAATGGATTGAGTTTCCCCTTTGAAGTTATCTTATCAGATTGAGTCTTTAAAGATTTGAGAACACTTGATGTATGTCTTGCCGTGCGTATCTGTGGTGACAATGGGATACCACGTGATTCACTTGATGTATGTTTTGGTGATCAACTTGCTGGTTCCACCCATGAACCTATGCATAGGGGTTGGCACACGTTTTCGTCGTGATTCTCCGGTAGGGCACTCTTTGAGGTCCTTTGTGTTGGTTGAATAGATGAATCTGAGATTGTGTGATGCATATCGTATAATCATACCCACAGACACTTGAGGTGACATTGGAGTATCTTGGTGACATTAGGGTTTTGGTTGATTTTTGTCTTAAGGTGTTATTCTAGTACGAACTCTAGGGCTGTTTGTGACACTTATAGGAATAGCCCAACGGATTGATGGGAAAGAATAACTTTGAGGTGGTTTCATACCCTACCATAATCTCTTCGTTCGTTCTCCGCTATTAGTGACTTTGGAGTGACTCTTTGTTGCATGTTGAGGGATAGTTATGTTATCCAATTATGTTAGTATTGTTGAGGGACCTTGCACTAGCGAAAGTATGAACCCTAGGCCTTATTTCCTATCATTGCAATACCGTTTATGCACACTTTTATCACTTGCTACCTTGTTGTTTTTATATTTTCAAATTACAAATACCCATATCTACTGTCCATATACCACTTGTATCACCATCTCTTCGCCGAACTAGTGCACCTATACAATTTACCATTGTATTGGGTGTGTTGGGGACACAAGAGACTCTTTGTTATTTGGTTGTAGGGTTGCTTGAGAGAGACCATCTTCATCCTACGCCTCCTATGGATTGATAAACCTTAGGTCATCCACTTGAGGGAAATTTGCTACTGTCCTACAAACCTCTGCACTTGGAGGCCCAACAACGTCTACAAGAAGAAGGTTGTGTTGTAGACATCAAGCTCTTTTCTGGCGCTGTTTCCGGGGAGGTTAGCGCTTGAAGGTATATCTTTACATCTTGCAATCGAGTCTTTTAGTTTCTTGTTTTATCACTAGTTTAGTTTATAAAAGAAAATTACAAAAAAATGGAATTAAGTTTGCCTCATACGCTTCATCTTTTTAATATCTTTCGTGAGTATGATGGAAAGGAAAATTGTGCCAAAGTGTTAGAAGAAGAATGCATTAAAATGTTTGGCACTAAATATTTGAATGATGAGCATGATTGCAATGTTGTTAGTATGAATTCCTTGAATATCCATGATGCTAATGATATGCAAAGCCACAAGCTTGGGGAAGCTATGTTTGATGAAGATGATATTTTTTGTCCCCCATGTTTTGATGAGCAAATTTATTATGATGAAAGCATTCTTCCTATTTATGATGATTATATTGATGAAAGTGGATTTGGAGAGGTCATGACTTTATTTTGTGATGAACCCACTATTTCGGAAGAGGTTCCAATTGATTATGAGAACAAAGTTGCTATATATAATGATTATTGTGATGACTTTTATGCTATAAAGAATAATGATATCCATGAAACTTGTCATCACGATTTTAGTTTTCAATTGGATTATGCCTCACATGATAATTATTTTGTTGAGTTTGCTCCCACTACTATTCATGAGAAGAATTTTGCTTATGTGGAGAGTAATAAAATTTCTAAGATGGTAGACCATGAAAAGAATGCTCTAGGTGCTGGTTATATTGTTTAATTCATTCATGATTCTACTGAAAATTATTATGAGGGAGGAATATATGCTTGTAGGAATTGCAATAATATCAAGTTTCCTCTCTATGTGCTTAAAATTTTGAAGTTATGCTTGTTTTACCTTCCTATGCAAGTTGATTCTTGTTCCCACAAGTTGTTTGCTCACAAAATCCCTATGCATAGGAAATGGGTTAGTCTTAAATGTGTTAGTCATATTCTTAATGATTCTCTCTTTATGTTACAATTTTTGTCTTTTATGTGAGCATCGTTGAAATCATCATGCCTAGCTAGGGGCGTTAAACGATAGCGCTTGTTGGGAGGCAACCCAACTTTATTTTAGTTCCTTGATTTTTGTTCCTATTTAGTAATAAATAATTCATGTAGCCTCTGTTTATATGTGGTTTTATGCTTTTAATTAGTGTTTGTGCCAAGTAGAACCTTTGGGAAGACTTGGGGAAAGTCTTGTTGATCTTGCTGTAAAAAACAGAAACTTTAGCGCTCACGAGAATTGCTGCCATTTTTTATTGGAGAGTGATATTTAGTTAATTATTTTTGCAGATGATTAATAGATAAATTCCTCACATCCGTCAGTTTATTTGGTAATTTTATGAGTTCCAGAAGTTTGCGTTAGTTACAGATTACTACCGGCTGTTCTGTTTTTGACAGATTCCGTTTTTCATGTGTTATTTACTTATTTTGATGAATCTATGGCTAGTAAAAGAGTTTATAAACCATAGAAAAGTTGGAATACAGTAGGTTTAACACCAATATAAATAAATAATGAGTTCATTACAGTACCTTGAAGTGGTGTTTTGTTTTCTTTCGCTAACGGAGCTTGCAAGTTTTCTGTTAAGTTTTGTGTTGTGAAGTTTTCAAGTTTTGGGTAAAGATCCGATGGACTATGGAATAAGGAGTGTCAAGACCCTAAGCTTGGGGATGCCCAAGGCACCCCAAGGTAATATCCAAGGACACCAAAAATCCTAAGCTTGGGGATGCCCCGGAAGGCATCCCCTCTTTCGTCTTCGTTCATCGGTAACTTTACTTGGAGCTATATTTTTATTCACCACATGATATGTGTGTTGCTTGGAGCGTCAATTTATTTTTTTAAGATTTTCTTGCTGTTATTTATAACAATGTTTTGCATCTTTTATTTCAATAAAAGTGGCATTGATAGCCTTTACTATGCCTATTTTAGAAGTCCACATGTTGCTGTTTGAAAACAGAAAGTTAACCTCTGTTGCAATAATTCCCTAGAAAAGTCAGAATGTGATAAAATGTTGAAACCTTTTGCATATTAAGCTCTGATAAATTTACTACAGTGGGAATTTTCTTTCATAATTTTTGGAGCTAGGGAAGTATGGATCTTGCTGCACTCTTTACAGACTGTCCTGTTTAGGCAGATTGCTGTTATGTTTGCATATGTTTGCTTCTTTAATGATTCTATTTGAGGATAGGGTTATTAAATATGCAGAGGCATTTAGTATGCAATGTTGAATAATAATTTTAGTGATTTGCTACAGTAGAGTATGATAAGGTTTTTGCAATGGTTTATACTAACTTATCTCACGAGTCCTTGTTGAGTTTTGTGTGGATGAAGCTTTTGAGATTTAGGGAGACCGTGATATGAGAGGAATTAAGGAGACACAAAATCTCAACCTTGGGGATGCCCAAGGCACCCCAAGATAATATTTCAAGAAGTCTCAAGCGTCTAAGCTTGGGGATGCCCCGGTTGACATCCCACCTTTCTTCTTCAACAACTATTGGTTAGTTATGGTTGATCCTAAGTTTTTGCTTCTTCACATGATGTTTGCTATTCTTAGATGCCATTTTATTTTGTTTTTCCTGCTGTTTGAATAAATTACCAAGATCTGAAATTCTTAAATATTAGAGTCTTCACATGGTTGCATAATTATTCAACTACTCATTGATCTTCACTTATATCTTTTGGAGTAGTTTGTTGTTTGCTCTAGTACTTCACTTATATCTTTTAGAGCATGGTGGTAGTTTTATTTTGAAGAAATAGATGAACTCTCATGCTTCACTTAGATTATTTTGAGAGTCTTAAATAGCATGGTAATTTGATTATAATCCTAATATGCTTGGTATTCAAGATTAGTAAAAACTTTCTTATGAGTGTTTTGAATACTAAGAGAAGTTTGATGCTTGATGATTGTTTTCAGATATGGAGGTAATAATATCAAAGTCGTGCTAGTTGAGTAGTTGTGAATTTGAGAAGTTCTTGTGTTGAAGTTTGCAAGTCCCGTAGCATGCACGTATGGTAAACGTTGTGTAACAAATTTGAAACATGAGGTGTTATTTGATTGCCTTCCTTATGAGTGGCGGTCGGGGACGAGCGATGGTCTTTTCCTACCAATCTATCCCCCTAGGAGCATGCGCGCAGTACCGAGGTTTTTGATGACTTGTAGGATTTTGCAATAAGTATGTGAGTTCTTTATGACTAATGTTGAGTCCATGGATTATACGCACT